>NW_027527951.1:926232-992392 GCF_008692635.1 Crocuta crocuta
ATATTAATAGAAGATTAGCAACAAATTAGCATAGAAGGAAAGATCTTTTTAAAGTAATGCAACAAATTAGCATAGAAGGAAAAATCTTTTTAAAGTAATGCCAATGCTTAAATAATTATTTCCAAATTTCCTTGACCTGCTTTATAAGCTGCAAAGCATTAATTCCCTTGAGAGATCTGCAGCTTAATTTAACCAACAAATTTTTCATTGATTCACAATCTTTTTAATAATTTGCTAAGTCTCAGTTTGCATTTAAATAAAACATATTTTTGAAAGCTCACAAATTTGGCATTGTGAGCAAGAAACATTTAACCTTTTTTTAAAAAAATCATTCCACTTACTAATAACCTGAGCCCTGTGTTGTTTAGAGATGAACATATCAATATTAATTTTATCATAGAACAGTTTTTATGCTATGTTCGTAAGTGCCATGGCATTATTTTTTGTGATATTCCAGTGCTGTCATTTAATAGTTTTATAAGGAAGAAAAGGTAACACTTTTTTGAAACAAGTTACTGATGTGTGCTTACAACATTGAGATATAATTTGAAGTTACCATATAAAATTTTATTAGACAAAAAATTGTTCAAAGAACATATATAACAAATAAACAAAGCCCACACCATTTGCAATAATAAAATGAGTTTCGCTAGATAGTTAAAAAAATCCAAGGATGTTTGAGCGTTAGCTGTCATTATGGTCCAGTTCACTGTTTATTTCCTTGGTATGCATCTCCTGACCTGTATATAAAATTCATAGTTTCAAAAGTGACATGTGCAAGCCTTGGACAACTGGGGAAAAGGCATATTTCCTGACCTTGTAACCATAGCAACCACTTGCTGATTGGTAGCAGGCCGGCTTTCCATCCTTTACCACTGAAGGCAAGTATGTGAGGTTGTTGGCTTTGTTTGTGACTCTGGCTTTATTTACATGCAAACAGGAATACCAGACTTGAAATCACTGTTTTCTGCTGGGCATACTATCATAGAATTAGGGGGGAGGGAAGCCTTAATTTCATAGCTTTATAATAATGTTGCAATTGCAATGAAAACAGAACACATTTTCGATCAAAGCTGTATGTAGAAGCTTAACTTAAGATCTTGTTCTATTTAGCTTTGCACCCCACCATCAATCTTCTACCCCAAGAGCAGAAAACATACGTATGTATAGCCAGATGTAACTTTTAAAAGGATTCCACAAAATCTGTATAATACTTTATTTGATGATAAGATTTACATGTAAGGGAAAAGAATAAACTCCTTTAAATTATGCTAATGACAGAGTCTATTTCCATAAACTACATTAAATGGTAATTAGGCAAGCATTTATGTATTGTTTGCATCCCTGAGAGGCTAAGCCATTTAGAATTCCCTTCTGGAATGACCTAATGCAAACTTCTTTGGATGACTTTGCTTCATACGCAGGATATTTGCCTTTGGAGAATAGAGACTTTCCTTTTCATTTTCTTTGCCCCAACCTATTCCACTTTCTTCTTTCTCATAACCAGCTTCTCAACCTCCAGTGGTATAAATGAAAAATGGAATTTTGTAAAATTCACATTGGTGAATAATCTGTTCATGGATTCAGGGGGATGAACCAGGCACACACCGAACCCACTCTAACCCGCCAATTGGATCTCCTCTCCCATGTCAATGTTATGTGCTGTGATAGAGAAGCCCTATGAAAATTCGTCTTAGCAAATCCTTGCTTGAGTGCAGAATAATGAAAGGATACAAGCTGAGACTTGAACATTATATTAAAATATAATAATATGTCATCTTCTAAAATATCAGATGCTCTGGTTGTTATATACGTATATTATACAGTTTGTATTTGTTAACAAATTTGTCAGAAACCATTTAATGAAATAAATACCATGATTTATAAAACTAATATTTCCCTGAAATTCCCTGTTAATTAACGTAGGCACATTCTGTTTTACTAAAATGTTGTACGCCCGTCTATGATGTGAGCTTATTTTCATAAATGCATACAAGTTTAAATCATATTATGCAGTAAAATAAACATTCAACAAAATATTTCTAATAAAATTTCTAAAATTTTCAAGTAGACTAGATCTCCAGTAAAAGGCACTTATAAGTGATTTTTACTTATAGGGTCAGTTTAAAGTATGGAACTTTATTTTACCATTAAAAGATAACATAAAAGAAGCAAATATTCAAAATAAAATTATTTTTAAAACCATTATGCTGGTGGTTTTATCTTATTAGTAAATAAGCACTGAGTTTGGGCCTAAAAAACGCTCTGTAACTTATACAATACATATTAAAAAAAGATTTAAGAATTCACTATACATGTTCACAGCCTCTCTGGGACTTACTTAACAATTCTTCTATATAAAGCTGTCACCCTTACTTGGTTTTTTTTCTTATGGAAAGGTCATTTTCTGATTTATTTGTATTTTTAAAATATTCTTCAAAGTGACAGAATGATTTTTTGTTTAATAAGAGATACTTTAATTTAATACTACTAATTTTGTAAGAAAACCCCATAATTTTTTTCATAACCTTTAACAGTGGTGCATTCTTTTAAAAATGTTACTACTTTAGCTTCATATTATCATATTTCTATATGGTATAAAGGAAAACAAAATGGTTGCCTTAATATAAACATTAAAATCGTAGAGCTTTGTACTAGCGCTTAGCTAAGATTGGGAAAGGATTTTTTTCATTTTTGTACATAATGGTAGTATTCAGACATAATTTGATTTTAGTATATTCCTGTAAAGTTCTTTCCCTGCCCTGATGTACTATATAAAACATTTCTTAACTCATTAATGTCAAGTATAAATTAGTTTTATATTGGAATTTTAACAGTCTAGCCTCCACGGGCAACATAAAAACTAGACCATTGTCAGAAATGGTGTTAGGCTGCATGCAAATTCAAACCACGTATCATTTATCATCAAAGAAAATACAAGATGAATTAAACTTTCAGGTGTCCCTACCACCATCCCCCCTACCACAAATTATTTTGTTCATCTTTACTTTTAAAATATCAACAGTTTTTGCAGAACACATGCAGAGCAATTTCAACAATCATATTTTAATGTGCTCCCTGGATTTACCAAATCAGAGTATGACTAATAGTCAATGCTCATATGTCTAAGATACATTTTTTTCATATATATGCTCTGAATATCTGAACAGGCACGTTGTATTGTATTAATATCATAATTCAAAGGGAAATTTATTAACCCTCCAGTATTCCCATCATTGCTAACAGTTGCAAATTCTAGGTGGCAGAACCTAGACAGTAATATCAAATTTTAATAACAATTCCTCTTCTCCAGTCAGGGCCTTACTGGAGAAAAGCATAAATTGCTGTGACTGACCATTGGTTGTTAGAGAAGCAATCTGACTTCTCCACACCCTTATTTCAGTGTATCTGCTCTGTCCCTCAGCTGTATTAATGATAGCATGAAAGGTCACATGATAAACGAGTGACAAAAATATCAAAACATATTAGCCTGTAGCTTTGTTATCAGTGTATGACAGAGATGACAGAAAATTGTATTTTTCCCCTGAATAATTTTGCGTTACATTTTGCTGGCTAGGCAGAGTGAATTAGGGAGAAATTCCTGCCTCTGACTGTTTGTCTCCTTTTCTGACATACTTGAAGTAATAATATACATTAATAATAGGGACTGTTCTCAGAGAAAGGGATAAGAATTCAAGATCCGGCAGTCTCCATTCTATCACCTATCTTTGTTTTTATTCTAGCAAAAACAAATTTTCTTTAAAAATATGCATAGAATTGAACATTATTAATATGAGTAATAATAGCCTATGGTAGAATACAGACCCAGCAAGTAGATCATAGAAGAATTAAAAAAAATCTAAAAAACAACCTGAAGGCTTCATGGCATTATATTTCAAACTGTACTATCTTATATTTAGAGAGAGGTATGTCTACTAATTAAATAAAGACAATCCCAATAAGGTCTGATCTAACTCATTGGGATGTGGACCCAGTAATTACAAATTACAAGCAGAATTTATACCTGCTGGTTTACAGACTGTCAGGGATTGTAAACCCTGGGGAGATGAGGTTTGCAATCTTTGCGAAGAGATTATAGAAATTG
This sequence comes from Crocuta crocuta, assembly GCF_008692635.1. Classification (NCBI taxonomy): domain Eukaryota; kingdom Metazoa; phylum Chordata; class Mammalia; order Carnivora; family Hyaenidae; genus Crocuta; species Crocuta crocuta. Next base: position 930,338 of record NW_027527951.1, read on the forward strand.
GCGAGGGCTTAATGTCCTGCAGAGCTAGGGTATAGTCTCCGGGGGTAGGTTAAGTCCTGTCTTGTCTAAGCTACCCTTTCCCGGGTGAATGACAACATTGCCAACTCAGTTCTATGTGTCTCTTAAAAAGTCTCTGTCTGTACTGAATTAATTAATTATTGTTGGAATATTTATATAATTATACATCTCCTGGAAGGCTATTCAATGCATGCAGTCCTGAAATATTTATATAGATATATTTGACTTTAGATTTAAAAAAAACTTCAAACTTACAGAGATGAAGTATTTTGATATTATAATTTAAGAATAATTGAAAGGAAAGGTATTCTCATGTTAGTAAATATGAACCAGGCTTTGGGCATAATATGAGTGACAGAAGAGTAGAGGAAAGCAGCTACCTGACCTCAAAGAACTTAAACTCTAATGAAGTAGACAAACTAAAGTGCTATTATAATGCAGTGATAAATTTCAAGTCTTGAGAGAGAGGAAACAGGACTACAATAGGAAGTTTACGTACCTACTCTGACTTGTAGCTTCAGAGGAAGCAGATCGAAGGACATAGCAGTTGATATTCTTGGTGTAAAGTTGAAGTCCAGAGACTCCCTCATGTTTTGGAGAAAGAGAATTTTCTTGTAACTATATTCATTTTTAATGTGACAGGTCCATATTAATTTCCATTGAAAGTTAGAAAATTTCTTTCAGGGGGTCCTGGGTGGCTCACTCAGTTAAGCATCCGACTTCGGCTCAGGTCATGATTTCACAGTCCGTGGGTTCAAGCCCCGCATTGGGCTCTGTTCTGACAGCTCAGAGCCTGGAGTCTGCTTTGGATTTCGTGTCTCCCTCTCTCTCTGACCCTCCCCTGCTCGCTCTCTGTCTCTGTCTCTCAAAATAAAATAAAGACATAAAATTTTTTTTAAAATTTCTTTGAAATAATTTTGATTTTTTGAAAAAAAAAAAGAACAACAATCAAGAATGGCTGAAGGTAAAATGAGACCCCAAAAATGACTCAAGTTTTTGAATTCATGTATTCCTCTAGCACTTCCAGTGCCCTAAATAGGGACATGTGTCAAAATTGGAGAAACATGTGACTCAAGTCCTCAGCCTGGAGGAAACAGAATCTAAGAGGGCTGACAGTTATGCAGACAAATACAATTTTATAAGTCCCCTGCCCCAATTTGTTTTTCCAATAAACCATACCACTATTATAGAAAAATTCAATAACACAAAGGACAGATTTGAAAGAGGTGAGATTTTACTGGATATCAAAGGAGGATACAGAAGTTATTCATTCAGAAAAATAAGTATGGACCAGTTCAGGAAGCTATCCTAAAAGACTCTGGGTGTGAGAATGCATATCAGTTTTGGGAAATGGTATTTAAATTCTATTTGTAGGTATGGTTTGCTGGTGAGAATTAAATGGCTAAGACCAAAATAGTAGTTTATCATTTACTATGGTTTATGTTATAAATAATAGGAACACCACTAATAGTGGTTTAAGCCATAAATTTAAAAAGTTGATTATTTGCTCCAGACTTAGTCTGGGGCTTTGCTGATGTCATCAAGAATCCAAGCACTTCCCATCCTTCCTCTTCCAATATGAAAGGGTTGATTTTCATGATTGGTCTTGTCACCTTGTAGTCAAATGGTGGCCTCTACAATCAGACACTGTGCCCTTAAACCAACTGAAAAAGAAAGATCAGCAAGGGAACAGCAATGGATCTCTTCACCTATCTCTCTCTTTATCATGGAGAAAATGTCTGTCTAGATACCCTCAGGGTTTCTTTGTCCCAAGACTAAATCCCATGATCCCCTCTATCTGAAGGAGAAAAAGGAAAAGGATGTGTCTGCCTCTTTCACAGAGGAAGAGGGCGAGAGATAAAAGAATTAAAGATGGCTGCTCTGAAGGCAAAAACCCATGTCTGCCCTTGTGTCTGTTTGTGGAGACTCATATGTACCACGATGGGATAAGAATTTACTGAGACTGTGAACTTAAGTAGAGTACAAGGAGAGAGATTTGAGTTAAATCCTCACTGTACTAGTTATTAGCATAAAAATAATATATGTAAAGTATGCAGTGCTATACCTAGTATATTAATTAGATTGCTAACATGTATTTTGTTTCTTTTATTTCTTCCTTTCCTCCTTTCCTCCCTCCCTCCTCCCCTTCCTTCCTTCTTTCCTACATCTCTCTTTTTTTCAACAACAGAGAGCCATTGAAGCTTGTTAAGAAAGTTGAAATTATCAAATCCAGTGGCTCTGAGGAGAAGGATTACTCTGAGAAGAGACTAGATGCTATTGTAATAATTTAGGAGATGCCAAGAAGCTGGTCAGGGGCTCTACTGTCGATGACAGCCAGAAACAAAAGTTAGAGATATTTTAGAGAACAAAAAATACACTGAATGATTTATTCTATATTGTGGAGTTAAGGAGAAAGACATGTCAAGGATGAAGATATTTCTTATCGGGTATGGGATCAACCAAAGAAAGCAGAGGTTTTAGTGGGAAAAATCTGGCAAATTTACTTCTAGGTTTCTGCTGGGTTTGACATACCAACCTGATCTTCCAAAGGAACTGAAAGTTAGAACTGTTGATTAAACTAGAAAATAGCTATGGAATTTCTCAGCTTACACAGTCATGAAAGCCACACAAATCTATGAGAAAGCTCATAGAACAGAATGCCTTAATGGGGGACATCTGACCTATAGCTTTTTGGGAATTCATAATCTCCTAAAATTGCAGTTAAAATTTACTGTGTGTTTATTTTTCTTTAGAGAGAGGGGCGATAGGTCATTGGAATCTCAAAGATGTCAGTGAACAAAACAAGTTTGAGAACCACAGAGGACAGGCTGAGAAGAGAGAAGGATGGGAAAAGGATCTGGCAATATTTAAATAGGGTTTTAAGAATAATCCTGGGAAGGAGAATTACAGGAAAGAGAGAAATAGGTAAAGTGGAATTAGGGAAGGTTCAGTGAGGGGGACATCTGAAGAACATGCTACAGAGAAGTAAACTGGAACTAAAAGTCTTTTCTTCGATTTGCCAATCAAGGCATCTTTTTGTGACTTCTGGATGAACAATTTTTCTACAGTGATGTGGGCAAAAGTCAGATTGTAGTAGGTTGCCGTGTGAAAGGAAGAGGCGGAGAAGAGAGAAAAAAATGGCAACTAGACTTAAGGTGGTTTAGACTGAAACTCTAACATTGCCCAAAGCAGTATTTAACATAATTTTTCAGTAGTTAGTTAATGTTGGCAAAATATTATTTATAGAGCCATTTACTCTTATGCAAATAACTATTATATTTAATTATTTTACAGCATGTTCTTCCTTCATTCAGCATTGCCAAAGATAAGCATTCACTTATGTTTCACTGAACAATTACATACTTTCTTTCTCAGCTGGGTAGCCTTGTGTTCACTGATAACATCAATTCAGTTTAATAATTCAAAGGACTATTTTTTAATCATTAGAAATAGATACTTCAATTCACGTTTAGCTTATAGATAATGCCTGAACTATTTCTTGATCTTCCAATGGCTCAGCAATAGTCACTGAAATATAATTACATCCTAATTATCCAAATAATGAATATATGTTTCTCTGAAAAATTACGAAGCATTTATGGACCTACAGAAAATAGTTTAACGGAGAACTATTTTTTAATCCAGATCCATTTAGCAGTGTAGACATCGCTGCCTTAAAGGACATTTTTTTTTCTTCTGATTATATCAAATTAGATCTGTTAAAATTACTGGTACAATAATTTTCTCTACCTTTATTCTTCCTATCCATTATTTATGTGGTATAATTGGCATACATGATATATTATAATTTACAATCTAAATTATATTAAAGCCATGGGTAAATCATGTATTTAAATTCTTATTCAATAATAGTGACTACTAATTCCTTGAGTTTTCCATGGGGATGAGAGGTTAAATTTCAATGCACGGGCAATTCATAATGACTATGCTTCAGATTTGATCTCTGAGGAATTTCTCAATTCCTGATTGTGCCTCACACATTACTTATTGTAGAAACAAATGTGATTATAGACCGCTTTCTAAATATTAGGTGGTATTCCCTTTTAAAGATACTATTTGATATACAAACATGCAAGTTTTATGTGTGTGTATATATACCCATATATATATATACACACACATGTACATCTATACAATATTTAAATATGTTTATGCACATGGATAAATGTGTTATGTGCACACCTGTAGAGAAAGAACACGGTAATTAGAAAAGAATTTTTCCTTTATTTTCCATTATTTGTTAGTAATTACTAATAAGTCAACAGTGCTAATCCAAGAAATGCTAATCATTTATTGGAATTTCTTCTCCGGCAGTCATTACAATAAGACATTTAGACATTACACTAGTCAGTATTCAAGTATTCAAATTCTCCACTACAACAGAGACCAAAATAAGAACAATCTGGGAAAAAAAGATGTTTCTCTTTCACATGAGTAAGTGTCATGCATTTTTTCCATGTTTATTATTATTATTTTTAAAATGTTTTATTTATTTCTAGGAGAGAGACAGAGAGAGAGACAGCGTGAGCAGGGGAAGGTCAGAGAGAGAGGGAGTCACAGACTGAAACAGGCTCCAGGCTCTGAGCTGGCAGTCAGCACAGAGCCCGACGCGGGGCTCGAACCCACGAACCGTGAGATCATGACCTAAGTGAAAGTCGGACGCTTAACCAACTAAGCCACCCAGGCACCCTCATGTTTATTATTTTTGAGAGACAGAGACAGAGACAGAGCACAAGAGGAGGAGGAGCAGAGAGGGAGACACAGAATCCAAAGCAGGCTCCAGTCTCCAAGCTGTCAGCGTGGAGCCCGACGTGGGGCTCGAACTCACAAATCGCAAGATCATGACCTAAACTGAAGTTGGACAGTTAACCAACTGAACCACTCAGGTACCCCAATGGTTCTTGGGCTAGCAATATAAGCATTTTCCAGGAGCTTGTTGGAAATGCAGTATCTCGGGTCCTACCAAGATGTTCTGAATTAAAATATGAATTTCCACAGAATATCCAGGTGACTTGTATGCACATTATAATTTGAGATGCTCGGCTTGTGTAATATTCCAAATGGATATGGTGTCTCCATTGAGTCAGTGGTCCAAGTTTCTATCTTGTCGCTTCTGTTCTCAAGCCAGAGCTTCCACTCTATAATACAAGATCTGCATTGCTTGCAAGCGAAAAGGGGGCGAGGCAATTGGAGGGCACATTATTTTCTATTATGACAGGACCTGAAGCTTTAGACATGACAACTGCAGCTATTCCACCAAGTAGAACATAGTAGCACAGCTACATGCATCAGCAAAGAAGAAATTGACTGGTGTCCATGTACCTTTTTAAATCTGGGCATTCTTACTACATTAGGAAGGATAGATGTGATATTTGTTGGCTGGTTCTGCTATTCATATCTTATCGTATTTGGTCCTCACAAAAGGTATTTTTGTGCCACTTACAGATGAAATAACTGAGAGCCAAAGATGGGAAGTCATTTACAGAAAGTTACTCCTACTTCTGTATTTACAAGGTCATACACAGTCGGCCTGATTCCAAAATTCATATGACTCATCACTACATTATGCTCATACCACACACAGGTCATTGATGTGCTTCATTAGAATTATGAAACTTCCCACATAATAACCAGAATTAAAATTTTACATTAAGAGGTTTGATAACCAAATGACAGCAAAACCAAGTTAGTACATTGTTACAGAAAAGTATTTATGATGTTTAGTAAAGATGATAAAGCAGATTCTATTTAGGGCCATCATAAGTGTAAGCACCACTCTTACCAAATTTTGCATCAGGAGAGAGAGATTGGGCTCAATTCTGAATACAACATGAACAAGAGGCAATTTGTAGCCAATGAGCAGGGTGAGGGTCAGGGGATGGAAAATTACCAAAAGAAAACATCAGTGGTAAGGGATATTCTGACTAACCAATCTAACAAGATTTCCACGTGGTACCATTCTCTTTCAGCCTGAAGAAATTCCTTTAGTATTTCTTATATTCTACGTATACTTGTAATAAATCTACTCACTATTTTGCCAGGTATATGTTTAAAGGTTGGGTTTTTTATTTTGGCATTTTAACAGTGATATTCTGATGTCTCTGGACTCTTCCCCCACTCCGCCTCTTGAGAAATAAGACTTTCATCTAATCATTTCCCCTTCCTGCTGCATATAATGTCTTTTGTTTCTAGCTGCTTTATTTTTGGTGTTCAACAGTTTGACTAGAGATGCTTACATGTATTTTTATTTGTTTGTATCCTGTTAATCTGTAAGCCTCTTAGTAGTAGGGGTTTCGTTAACAAACTTGGAGGGGGAAATGTCCAATGTTCCTCCCTCATTTCCTCTTCCTTTTCCTTCTGGAACTTCAATTTTGCTAGCACACTCAATAATATCCTAGAAGTCTTTCAGGTTCTGACAAATTCTTTCAATTTTTGCTGTATGTACTTTATGGTCTATATTTTATATGGACGTGTTTTCAGTTTCACTGAAAGTTTTCAAGTTTCCATTAAGCCCATCAAATGATTTCTTTATTTTAGACATTTTATTTTTTTAGTTCTAGGATTTACATTTGATTCTTTTTAGATCTCTCATATCTTTCCTTGAAAGGTATTATCTTCTCTCCCGTCATATGGAAATTATTGGCAATTTTGAAAATATATTTATAATACTTATTTAAAAATCTTTGCTCTTTTCAGTATCTGGTCTTCTGAAAAGTTGCTTCTGTTAACTGTTTTCATTACTTCTTGGTTATTTTTTGAATGATCTTGATTCTTTGTTTTTGAATAATCTTGATTATTTCTTAAATAATAATCTTGAATGTGTGGGTTGTGTATTGCTGGTCATTTTCATAACTAGCAAATTTAATCATACACTTTGTAATGTGGTTGTAGAGACTCTTGAATCTATTTGCTTTCTGTGAAGAGTGTTAAGATTTTTTTCTCAGTAATCAGTTAAATCACAGGGTATCTTCCTGACACTTTGCCAGGGTGGGTCTATTTTGGCTTTGTCCTTAGTCCAAAGGAACATTCCTTAGCCTTGGACCTAGTTCTTACTCCAGCATGGTTCTTCTGGGAGTTTAATTGAAAGCCTAAGTTGTTACCTTGGCAGAAGTTGCACTTCAAACTGTTTCTACGGCACAGGGAATTTGCTGAAATGTCTGCTCTGCTCTTTTCCTCTTCTAGCTATTGCGTTTTTGTCATGCTTGTACAGTTAAGGGGTTGATCAAATATTAAATGGCAATCCATATATAAATTTTGAGGATTGCTTCTCTGTAGCTTCTTTTCTTGGATTGCATCACTTAATTTCCAGTCACTCCAAGTTTCAGATTCTAATTCCTCAGCACAGCAAGGCTGCCACTTCCTGTTTTAGCTCTAGTCACTAATACGGTAGTGACAGACAAGAGTATCTTTAAGGAAAAAGCCAGTTAAGTGTGGATTTCCCCTAGAGTTCTTTCCTTTAAATAGTTGTCCATCTCCACTTTTTGCATGACTTCAAAAAGTTATTAGTTAAATTTAGCATTTCTGATTGGAAGGAGTGTTAGTCCAGTGAGTGCTTCCATGCTGCTACTAGAAGCAGAATATATATTTCCTTTTTCAAATACTATTCTTCTCTGACAGATTTACCAGCAGGGTGTTACAGATATTGTTGCTAGGATTACTTCTTATGCTGAGATGAAGAATTTGGAGAAAATAAACACTTGGTATTTTTTTCATGGTATATTGGATTAGAATATTGATGGATTTTTCCACTCTTCATCTAAGAATACTATTGCTCTATCAGAGATATATGAAAAAATAACCTGATTAAATATTAGACATTTAATCAGCATTTCACTGTCCATGTGTAGTAGAATTATTTATAGCTATAATAACTCATTTGCTATTTTTCTTCAGTATTTAATTTCCAATAAATTTAATCAGCATCACATGTGTCTATAGATGGAACATTGGGTGTAATCAAATGTATATGACGTTTAGAATTGGCTTTACCTAAATTTTAAATCCAAATTTATCTTTATGAGCTCAATGACACTAAATATTTTTAATGAACCTGAGCTCCAATTTACTTGTCTATAAAAATAGAGTTCATAATATCTGTTTTATGTTAAATAATATTAATCTAAATGAGACTTGTAAACCTAAAAAGTACACTGCGTTAATCTCCATTATCATTTTCATTCTTTGGTATAGACATTTTCATTCTTTGATATACACATATACATATATGGATACATAGAATTATGAATATATATTTACTGTAAGTACACATCATGCATATTTACAAAATTTTAATTCTAAAAGTTGTATGGAGTTGTGAGTCCAAAACTTCTTGAAAAAGAAGAATAAAATTGAGGACTGACATTTTCAGAATTTAAAAATCTGCTGTAATTGAGGCAGTCTGATACTGACATAGGAGAAACACTTAGGTGAATAGAATGAAATTAAGAATCCCAAAAATAGGGGCCCCTGGGTGGCTCAGTCAGTTAAGCATCTGACTTTGGCTCAGGTCATGATTTCACAGTTTGTAGTTTTGAGCCCTGCATCGGGCTCTGTGCTGACAGCTCAGAGTCTGAAACTTGCTTCACATTCTGTGTCTCCCTCTCTGCTCCTCCACCACTTGCGCTCTGTCTCTCAAAAATGAATAAACATTAAAAAAATTTTTTTAAGAACCCCACAATAAATTTTCACATTTATGTTTCATTAATTATAACAAGGATATGGAGACGATAACTGAGGAAAGCAACAATGGTACTGTGATAACAAGATCTCTACATGTAACAAAATGAATTTCCATCCTCTACCCCACAAAACATACAAAAATTAACTGAAAATAGTTTGGAGATCTAAATGTAAGTTCAATAAAACTACAAAATTCCTAGACGAAAATATGAGAATAAATGTTCATGACCTTAAGTTAGGCAATGGCTGATTATATGTGAGCCAAAAGTACAAATAACAACAACAACAACAACAAAATTTAAATTGGACTTTATCAAAATTAAAAACATTTATGTGGCAAACGACACTACCAGGAAACACAACCTGCAGAATAAGAGAAAATATTTAACAACCATTGATCTGATAAGGACTTGTATCCATATGATATAGAGAACCTTCCAACTCTGCAATGAAAAGACAAATAACCCAATCAAAAATAGGCAAAGGATTTGAATTCACATTTTTCAAAAGAAAGTATAAAAATCACAAATAAATACATGCAAAGTTACTTAACATTAGCTATTAGAAAATGTGAATGATATACCATTTCATATATACCAAGATAGATAAATAAAGAGTAGAGAAAATGACAAGTGTTGACAACATGTTGACACAGGCATTGTTGGAAGAAAAATAAAATGGTGCTGCTTCTTTGGAAAACTATTTGGCAGCCCTTCGAATATTAAATGTAGACTTACCATTTGACCAGCAATTCCACTTTTTTAGGTGGAATAACAAAATGTACATTTTGTATACAAAAAAAGTGAAAACATATGTTTATGTAAAATCTTGTACATGAATGTTTATAGCACTATTATTTACATCATCGAAAAAGTAAAAATAACTCACTCTGTCCTTCAACTGATGAATGAGTAAACAAATGTGGTATATTGATACAATGGAATATTCATTAATAAAAGGAATGAAGTACTGATATATGCTATGACACAGCTGAAACTTGAAGCCAATGTGTTAAGTAATGGAAAAATCATTAAAAAACATATATTGATGACTCCATTTATATGAAATATTCAAAATGAGAAAACTCATAGAGAGAAAGCAGATTAGTGGTTTTCTAGGGTTTGGTAGAGCGGGACTTGGAAATATAAAAGAGCAAGAATGAAGAATGACTGCTCACGTGTACGGGGTATTGAAAATCACCTAAAATTAGATTATGGGGATGGTTGCATGACTCTGCAAATATATTGAAAGCCATGAGTGAATTTTATCGTATGTGAAATGTATCTCAATAAAGTTGTAAAGACAAATTTACAAGTCAAGCCATACTAGTTGTTCCCTAGATTCTCATGTTTGACAGTAATAAAATCCAAGCTTTTTGTTTATTTGTTTTAATGTTGGCAAGATGTTTTATTACCAAAAAATCATTCCTAATCCAAATGAAGTACAAACTTTACCAAAGTCCCTACTAAACTTGCATGTGCTTTTATGTTTTATATCCTTCCTCTTCCTGTCCATAAACAAAGTTTAATTTAATTGTAATCGTGAATTAGAACATCGCTTGCATTTTGTCTTCATTATTTTTTAAAGGATAATGACATTTGGGCTTTGTGACTAATTCAAAGTATTTTTCAAGCACAAATCATTAGTACCATTTGTGTATGAGTAAATCCAATAATGACTTGTCTCAAATAAAATTTTTGTCAAAAGTAGTTGGAAAAACTATGCAGGATACAATGCTGAAATGATTTAAAAACAAAAACAAGATGTGAAAATTCAATCTCAATAAAAATGAGTATCGCTGGAAGGTAAATCATGACCAGAAAGAAAGGTAAAAGAAAAATTTCTTATCTCTGCTTCCTTTCTGTTGGTGGAGATGGGCCAAGAAAGGTTGGACTAAGAATGCGAGCTCCATATCATGTCTTTCTTATACCTTAAATCATGAAATCATTCACAGAGGGCAAGACTGTTTTGCTCTTGAAACATTTCAATGCTAATATATCTCAATATATTTTCAAGTATTAAATCATAACCATGAGTGAGTTTTAGATGTAAAGTAAGTGTACCGATGCCATTAACATAGTTTCTTCCCTCTTTTAATTTTTCGCAATATAAATTTTGAGACAGAGCAGAGCAGGGGAGGGGCAGAGAGAGAGGGAGATACAGAATCTGAAGCAGGCTCCTGGCTCGGAGCTATCAACACAGAGCCCTACATGAGGCTCGACCTATGAGATCATGACCTGAGCTGAAGTTGGATGATTGACTGAGCCATCCAGGCACTCCTCTTCTCTCTTTTTTTAAATGTTTATTTAGTTTGAGAAAGAGTACTTATGTACATGAAGAAGGGAGGGACGGGGGGGGGGGAGAGAGAAAGAATCCCAAGCAGGATCCTTACTATCAATGCAGAGCCATAAACAGGGCTTGAACCCATGAACTGTGAGATAACCTGAGCCAAAATCAAGAGTCAGCCACATAACCCACTGAAACACCCTGGTACCCTCCCCATAATTTCTCCTTTTGTTTAAAAAAGCTTTTTTTTTTTTTTTTTTTTAACATTTTGTCATTTTAGAAAATGACAAAGCAGTGGCCAGGGAGGGGCAGACAGAACAAGTGGGAGACACAGAACCCGAAGCAGTTTCCACTCACTCTGTGAGGTGTTTCTGCAGGCTCCTCTATTACTCACTATGTGTTCTTGCTTGGATAAGAACATTTTAAGAAGAAAAAAATTTTTAAAAAGACAAATATTTTGTAATTTATCCCCAAATGAATTTGGTCTTTAGTCACAAATATGACAAATAATTTTAATGAGCATTAACTAAAACAATATTAATGTATTATTACATGTATTGTACATATTATATGTAATATATTATTATTTGTAATATTAATTGTATTATTTTCTTTAAGTACTAGAATGAGTGGCTGATTTTACCTGATAATCAGTATAATTCAAAACACATATAATCTCAGCCAAGGAAATATAATAAAGCTTCAATTATGTTTTCTGTAACATGACAAAAAAAAAAACAGAAGCTATTTAAAGAAATCAATTCTTACAATGTATTCTTTAGTTATAAACCATATTTATAAGAAATGATTATCCAGTTTGTTCTGTTCTATTATCCTTTAATTGAACCCAATGAAAGTTATATAAAAGCCAGTTGTTTCTTTTTATATTAGTACATTTATCCTAAAAGCAGTAAAAGAAATATGCACAGAGAATTATTTAATACTGCCTGAAGTGATACGTGAAGAGGGGTATCTATAAACGTGGATCTCCTTGTATGAAAAAGAAATACTTTTATATGGAAAATTTATGCTACAAGTGAATGTTAAAAATAGCAACTGTGGAAGATAGAGAAAAATAAAATCAAATTCAATATAGATGTAATAAATCCATAGCACAGACAGTTCTTTAAACTGTGAAGGGTTAAATGGCATGGACTTTTCCTTAAAAATATATAATCTAGCAAGGTACAGGAAAAATATAATTAGTGTTTATATTAGTGAAGTTGGGTGACATAATGGTAAAGTCATACAATTACCAGATGCCATAACATCATAGAAACAAAAAGACAAACCTAGAAATATAATTTAAAAGACAAATCAATAAAATCTTTTTATACCATAAGTTTTAAAACCTAAAGACACAAAAAATTAAGAATAAGGGGGGAAACTGGGGTGCTTGGGGGGCTCAGTCGGTTAAGCATCTGACTCTTGGTTTCAGCTCAGGTCATGATCTCATGGTTTGTTGGTTTGAGCTCCACTTTGGGCTCTGTGCTGGCAGCTCAGATGATGCTTGGGATTTTCTCTCTTTCTCTCTCTCTCTCCTTCTGTCTCTGTCACCACCCTGCTCACTCTCTCTCTCTCAAAATAAATAAATACACTTTTAAAAATTCTTTAAAAAAGGATACATGGGGAAATAGTGTCGTAAAGTAGAATCCAGGTAATATACTGTCGTATCTTCAAGTGATAACTCAGTCTGGCATAGGGTACACAGCAAGTCCATATATAAAGAAATGATGCAATAAATCAACAATGGGATGAAGCAGATAGGTGCTTCAGTCATTTAAGTGATTTTTCAGAAGAACTGAATTTTACTTTTAAGGTCCACTTATCTCTGAAAACATTGCAATTTGGTAAAAAGAAGTGGAAATGTTGCAGAGAAGGAACTTGTTCACTTAAGGGAAACATTTTTAGAGCTGGAAGTCTGGAACTTTTATTTCAGGACATGATGCGTAAGGGTAATAATGCCCAACAGACACAAGGGTTTTGTTTACTCTATGAGCAGCTTCTAATAAGTAAAACAAAAACAAAATAGACATATTAAAACCCACAGGCAACCCAGACACATACACACACGCAGACCATTTTCCAAGAGCACATTTCACAGTTACAGAGAAAAGAAATCTCTAATAAAAACTCACCATCAGGAATTCCATACACTGTCGCAGCCTTCTGTGTGAGCATGCTATGGCCACAAGATGTACGATGGCATGGTGAAGTAAGTGGCCCGCTGCAGACAGTCCGCAGTGAAGAGGAAGAAGAATAAAAGAATAAATGGACCAGTGAGCAAGATGCAATAATATTTGGGGACAGAGGGGGCAAGAAGCTAAAACAGAGATGAAAAGGTAGATCTGAAGAACTACAATGAAAGTATACAAAACTGGGTTGGGTTAAGAAAAAAAATGTTTGGCAAAATTCATTTTCATTTTGTAAGACTAAGAGAATAATAATCCTGCTGCTAAATAACATTATAACCCCCTGAGCACTATAATTTAGTTTGAGGATGCCAAATTTAAGCAAAATAGTTTCCACCTGTTTTGAAATAGTCTGACATTTGACAGCTGTAGAATGATTTGAAAAAATACTGTGTGGTTTTAGCACTTACTGGTATCAAGATATTCCTAGTGAAATATTGACTTTTTATTAAGAAAACGCATTCCAAGTTTTCCCGGATCTATTCTAATATTTCAAAGAGGGGCGATAGACTCGCAGCTACCCAAGATCCAAAGCTAGAAACATCTGAGTCATCCTCTGCTTTTACATCTATTCTCAATATCTGATTAGTCACCAGCTCTGTAAATTCTCTTTCCAAAATGTCTTTTATGTCTGTAGATGCTTGCTGTTCCTACCATTTCCTCCCTTTTTGTCCTCATCATTTTTTCATCTGTGATTACTCTGCAGGTCCAACAGAAATTCCAAACTCCAGGGGTCCCTGGGTGGCTCAGTCCGTTGAACATCGGACTACAGCTCAGGTCATGAGTTCATGAGTTCAAGTCCCGCATCTGGCTAGCTGCTGTCAGCAAAGAGTCCGCTTAGGATCCTCTGCTCCCCTCTCTCTGTCTCTCCCCCACTTGCACTCTTTCAAAAATAAACAAACATTAAAAAAAAAAAAAAGAAAAGAAACAGACCTTCAATCTGACTTCTTTTCTGCCTCTCCATTAGCGTGCACCTGGCCTGGGCACTGTGATCTCTCACCCAAAACATAGCAACCACTTCCTGATCATCTTACTGTTGCTGGAGTCTCCCCACTTTTTGTTTTCACTTGCAGGCCACTGGCTTAATGTCCTTGGGTGGCTCCCTCTTGACTTGCAGATAGATTCCCTCAGTGTGAGCAACAATGACCTAAATCGTCTTGCCCCCACGTATATTTATGAACTTTCCCAGAATCACTCTGTTCTTTCTCAATGCTTCAAGTCCATTTTGGCACTCTTTCCTCACCACATAGATAACCCAATCTCTTTGTGGCCACAGAGTTTGTGCATTTTTTGGTTCCCCTGATTTTAAGGCCTTTCTTTTCGACTCCTGACACAGCTGGCTCCTTCATCCTTCAGGTCTCAATTCAAATGCCACCTGCCTCAAGGAAGGTTCTACTGACCACCTACCTGCTCCAACTAGATAGGTTTTACCTTATCTCTCTGCTTATTGCATTGTAGTTCATATATCAGATTTTCAAAACATGTACTGGAGAAGTCATCTAGAATACCGGACCACTAGTTGACCTGTGAGCTGGACTGGGGCAGGCAGAGGTTTCTAACCCACTCGCCCCTCCCCCTGCCTCCTTGCAATGCACTTCAGTCCTTGTCTCTAGACAGGACTCATTTCAAGGCATTTCAAGGACACAGTGTTGATAGAGTAATGTGGTGTTGAGACCGTCTGGACTCAATACGTGGCTAAACTAGTTTAAGGCCTCTGTGTCAACTGGAGATAGAGGCCTCTGTGTCAACTGTCAGCAGGTAGGTGCAGAGTTCCACTCTTTGCAGCCATCCAAGACAAGCTTTCTGTGAAAATTCCCTTGCTTATTAAAACTGCTACTTACCAATCTACAATCACCTGCCTCTTTGGGTCTTTCTTTCCTCCCTGTGGAGGGGTAGGCGGCAGGGGAGCAATTTCAGATATCACCCGGGGAATTCCCAAAGTTGTGTGTCAACTTCCACCACTGTTATTCTCAAAGTAGTAAATGCACATAAATTTACATTTCAAATAACTAATGGTGAAAGGTGGCCCTTTGCTCCGCCTGCGTCAACGCCTCTCATGTTTCCAAACAGTCTGTTATGGCTATTATTTCTTGATTTATTTTTTTGTTTGCTTTACAGGTGATCATTTGACTTTTTAAAATTGAAAATAAAAAGTTAGATCTCTTATACTAACCAAACCCTTCTAACTTGTATCCTCAAGTTTTGGTTTAAACTGATCATCATGTTTATACTATAACTATATATTATGTACTATTTATATTATATAACCTGCATGGTTGAGTCATGTAGTGTACAATGACTATATTTAACTTTTATATTTTTTTGTTTACCATAGAGTTGATTGCTTTATCTTTTCATCTGCTTAATATTCAAAGAAACTATGACCCATTTATCCAGACTTCACCAGAAGTATATATGTCATCCTGATGGTTACAGATTGGTTTATCTGTTCCATTTTTGTGTGGAGATATCATTCTGATGTCTTATGTTTTTCCCTTTATCAGTATTTGGACTTCATACTATTTCTTGATGCCCGTCCTCTGATAAAAGAGAGATGGTTTTCCTTCTTAAGCCTGTATTTTCCAACTAGAACCCAAGTCCCAGTGGGGTAGAGACTTTTTCTTGCTCACTAGTGCTTCATGAATGAATTGAACAGTACTCAGAACCTAGCAACCCATCAGTGAATATTTGTTTGATGCACTCTGAAATTCCTTTTTTTTTTTTTAATTTACTTATTTATTTTGAGAGCTAGAGCAAGAGAGAGGATGAGAGAGCCATAGAAAGACAGAGAGAGAGAACAGGTGAAGGGAGGGGCAGAGAGAGAGAGAGAGAAAGAATCCCAAGCAGATTCCATTCTGTCAAAGAACCCATCACAGGGCTCAATCCCAGGAACTGTGAGATCGTGACCTGAGCCAAAATTAAGAGTCTGACACTTAATTGACTAAGCCACCCAGACACTCCTGAACTCTGAGATTCTTGCTACTAGATCTTTCCTTGACACCAGGATATTATGCTTAATGTTGCTCTGGTTCTTCATTGTCTAAGGTTATGTTTCTCCTCTTTAACCTGGCCTGCAAAGCTGCAACTCATCAATGTATCACCTTCTTCCCATTCACTCTGGGCTCTTCACTTCATCACACTGAAATTCAGGTCATTTTTTCAGCACATCTATTTACATTTGGCAATGCCTTGCTCTATTTTATATGTGAAATCCCGTGCTGGCTCTTCAAATGTGTACATTACATGAAACCATGTTCTTCAAGAGCTTTCCAGATCTTGAACTAGAGTTCATCCTTTCTCCTCCTTTCATGACTTTTAACACAGCTACTCAAATTGCGTCCGCAAAACACATTGGCACCACCTGGAAATTTGTCTCAAATGCAGAATCCGGGCCCCAAAACCGACTTATTGTCTCAGAATTTACATTTTAAGAAGATTCTCAAGTGACTTACATGCCCACCGGCATTGAGAAACATGTTTTCGAGAACCTTTTTGGTTTATGTACAGTTTGTACCCCATTCTCCACCTGTAAACTGTGAAGTACTGAAAGGAAAATTCTGATGGATCCAACTCTTCCTAGATATTAACTTACTTTCCTGGCATATCGTTGTTTCTCAGTAAATATTTCTCGAAGGAAGGAAGGAAGGAATAAAAGAAGGAAGGGGCAAAAGAGGGAAGAAGAAAGAGACTCTGTCTTAAACTCAGGCTCAGGAGGCTGACTTAACCCTAAAGCTTTCCTGTAGGCTGGGGAAACATTGGACGAACGCCAGAGATAGCTGGCAACCCACCAGAAGCTAGGAGGAGGCAAGTAAAGATTCTACAAGTTTGAGAGGGAGAATAGCTTTGCCGACACCTTGAGTTCAGATCTCTCTCATCCAGAACCGTGAGACAATAAATTTCTGCTGTTTCAAGCTATCATTCCTTTGTTCCTTTGTTCTAACAGCCCTAGGAAACACAAATTCTAAGGCCAATTTCCCATCGGTAGCTCTGCGAGGTGATGAACAATCTCCTTGTTTTGATTATTTTTCCATAGGACTGTTCCAACTCCAGGACTTTGGCATCAACCGCTGGAACTATTAAATGAGTCATTAAATGCCATGCCAAACAAAACTTTTGGTATTTTGGTACATTTTAACTGTGACCAGTAGAGAGATTTATTGTCAATTAAGCAATATTACATATCATTTCCCATTTTATTTTAAAATAGTCTTCTTCCATGGAGTTGTTTAACTGCTAATGTTTTGTTAGAACTAAGTTTCGTATGTCCAGACTTTAGCTGCTGGAAAATAAAAATGGAAACAGCCAACCAAAAAATAAATGGAGGCACAAAACCATCTTCTGTGGCCTGCTGTTAAGTCTAGAAATATCTTATTCTGTCAGTGTGATTTCATAGCAGGATGAAAAATGTCAAAAGTGAGGATGACAAATCAGTCTAGTGAGGAAAAATGACTCTTGGACAAGAGATGTCATTTGTCATGATTGCCATTTGACTGCACTTTCCCCCCTCTTCTCTTTCATATGAATGCAATTTTGCCATTAGTTTTAAATTATCTTAACTGCACAATGGCCTGATCATGAGAATTGTATTCCCTTTCAAAGAGTTTTGTAAAATAATAAAAGTTTCAAAATTGAACTTATATTTGTGCATTTCAATGAATTTTTGAAAATCATTAATGCTTAATTTTGATCAAATATTACCATTTTTTTTAAAATAAGGGGTCATGTTTTCCAGGATATAGGTAACACCATGGCTTTAAAATTTTTTTTCAAAACTGACACAGCTGAGCACAGCTCTCTGAGCCACTGCATAATACGGATGGTAATTAAGCCACAGCTTCAAGGTTGCATGGGCACAAGACAATTCAGCCTAATGAAGTATCGATCGACTGCAGTCGAGGTAAAACAAGTTGACATTCATTTAGAGGTAGCAATGTGAATATACCACAATGCCACCAAAGAAATAAAGGGAACAAACAATGAGGCTGAATTTTAATCTTGCAAACACAATTAAGAATCTTATTTATAGCATGCTGCTATCACTTAAACTAAAGCTAATTGCATACTTACTGCCCTGACATAAGATACTTAAATCAGCAGAAATTATATATCCTTAGCATAATGGCAAAAAGAAAAAGAAAAAGTGCAGGAAGTTTAGTCCTTCAATTAGAGACAATACTAGCGCCTTAGAAAACTATACTGATGAAAGTGTTTGAAATAAAATTTCTCATGTAGTTTTCTTGCATAATTAAACTTATCTTAGGGTGCTATGAAGAGCAATGCCAAAGAGTAAAATTCAGCCTAGGTTAAGCAAACTTCTATTGAGAGCACATTGTTTCCTTCTCAATATTTATCAATTTAATACAAATGATAGACACTGATATATAATTAAATGTAACTTACTAAAC
This sequence comes from Crocuta crocuta, assembly GCF_008692635.1. Classification (NCBI taxonomy): domain Eukaryota; kingdom Metazoa; phylum Chordata; class Mammalia; order Carnivora; family Hyaenidae; genus Crocuta; species Crocuta crocuta. Next base: position 948,939 of record NW_027527951.1, read on the forward strand.
ATTGTTTTACTTTTAGTTCACAGAATTTCTTTCTTAACTTGATAGTAGCTTTTTCAAAAATTTTTATTCAATGTATTTAAGCTAAATACAAAAACAGTTCACCCATTTCTCCCACCCTTCACCTCTTGCAACTACCAATATGTTCTCTGTATCTATGAGCCTTTTTTTTTTTAAGAGCCTTTTTTTTATTATTTGCACAATAACAGAGATTATACGATGTTTCTCAGTCTGACTTATTTCACTTAGCATAATGCCCTCCAAGTCCATATATGTAGTCACAAATGGCAAGATTTTATTCTTTTTTTTCATGAATGAGCAATGTCCTATTTGTTATGTCTTATCTTTTTGATGATAGCCATTCTAACAGTTGTGAGATAATGTCTCATTTTGGTTTTGACTTGCATTTCCTTGATAATTAGTGATATTGAGCACATTTTCATGTATCCATTTCCATATGTATATCTTCTTTGGAAAATGTTGAGATTTTCTGCCTATTATTTGATGATTGTTTAATTATTTGTTATCGAGTTATATGGGTTCTTTATATATTTTGGATATTAGCTCTTTATCAGATATATGAATGATAGTTCTTTGTACATTTTAGATCTTAGCTTCTTATCAGATATAGGATTTACAAATATTTTCTCTCATTAAGCAGATTCCCTTTTCATTTTTCTGATAGTTTCCTTTACTGTGAAAAAGCTTTTTAGTTTGATGTGGTCCCACTTCTTTATTTTTGCATTTGTTTTTCTTGCTTTCGGTATCAGCTTAAAAAATTATCACTAAGACATCTGTCAAGAAGCTTACTGCCTATGTTTTCTTCTAGGAGTTTTATAGTTTCAGGTCTTACTCCTTTGTCATAAATTAATTGACTATATACATCCAGGTTTATTCCAGGACTCTCTATTCTGTTCCTATGTGTCTGTTTTTATGTCAATGCCGCACTGTTTTAATTACTAGAGTTTTGTTGTATAGTTTGAAATTGGGTAAGGTGATACCTCCAGTCTTCTTTCTCAAGATTGGTTTGGTTATTTGGGGTGTTCTGTGATTCCATACAAATTTTAGGATTGTCTGTCTTATTTTTGTGAAAAATACCATTGATACTTTGATAAGGATTTTAATGAATCCATATATTGCTTTGAATGTATGGACGTTTTGTATATTTTCTTTTCTTTTTTTAATTTTAATTCCAGTTAGTTAACATACAGTGTTATATTAGTTTCAAGTATGCAATATAGTTATCCAATAGCTACATACATCACCAGTGTGGACATTTTAACAATATTAATTCTTCCTATCCATGAGCATGGAATATCTTTCCATATATGTGTGTCATTTTCAATTCCTTATTACTGTCTTGTTTTCAATATACAAGTCTCTTACCTCCTTCATTAAATTTATTCCTAAGTGTTTTATTCTTCTGATGTAATTATAACTAAGTATTTACTGAAATGGCCTTATTTTCCCAGAAACAAATTTCCCAATTTCACCTTCTAAAATATGTTGTTCAATACTCTCAATGACATTAACCACAAAACCATTTATTAATCTAGTATCTGGGAGCACCCAAGTGGATCAGTCGGTTAAGCGTCTGACTATTGATTTCAGGTCAGGTCATGATCTCCAGTTCATGAGTTTGAGACCCACTTGGGCTCTCTGCTGTCAGCATAGAACTTGCTTTGTATCCTCTGTCTCCTTCTCTTTCTGTCTTTCCCCTACTCCCACTCCCTCTCTCTCAAAAATAAATAAACATTAAAAAAAACCTAGTATCTGAAAAGCTTATTTTTTGATAAATTGAGTCTTTGACTTAATGCTGCTGTAGGCTACTTACTTCAATGAACAGGCCAACTTTGTATCTTTGGAGAAGACATACTTACTACAAGGTCTACTTAGAGTAGTCCTTCAACCAAAGACTTCACATAGGTATTAGAATTCAAAATGTATTTATGCTAATCAATTGACTCAAAATTACTGGCATTATATAGGTTTTGTAAGTTGTATTTTCTCATGAAAATTAAACCCAAATTAAAGAGATAGTGCTAATGTGTCTAATTATATTACAGACCTCAGGCAGATGGACATTTCCTTTAAAATACTGATAATCAGATCTTAAGATTCACAGAAATGCCCAACCTGTTCAGGAAATAGGACATTATCTTTACTGATTTTTAAAAATTCGATAATAACTTGTTTAGAGGTTCAATTAAAAAACTTATCTGAGTGGATAAACTTGTTAGACCATGAAAAGTAAATAAATGTATCTTAAGTGAACCAAATATGATATGTCTCAGAGTTCTAAAAAAATAGCAAATACTGCTGTATTTAACTTGCATTGAAGATATAATTTTCAGTTACTGTTTTATATCACTTCCCTAAAATAATATTTTTCTTCTTTCAGCTGCACAGCTAATATAAGTTCAAAATCAGACATGGGATCTAATCCTGTGAGTTCCTAGATAAGAGAAATAGGTTGGATTTGCTCTTTAAGAGTTAGGATTCTCATTTGGGCATAATATAAGTCTGAGAATTGGAATGAGTTAATTTGAAAGAATTTAGGTGATTCTGAGTATTTCAAATACATAAACTCCACATGAGATATTCCTGTTTTGTTGACAATACTATAATGACTTTACCTGAAGTAACCAAACCAAAACTTTTAATAACTTGATCATTTCTATTGTCAAAAATCAGGGAAATATGTTTGCTTGAATTCTGAAAATTCCAGATTACGTATAGAGATACATAATTTTAGATCAAATAGGATTTCTCAGTATGAATGATTTTATGCAAGATTCTTGATTTATTATTAAACTGAGTAGTTGGAAGTGGGTCTAACTTTAGTTTTGGAAGCTCGTTGTTGGCCTGGGAACAATGGTGGTCTCCATAGAATGAAACTGAACTGTTGGAAATCCCTTATTATAATGTAAAGAAAGAAAATAGAAGACATTTGAGATGAGAATGTTAAAAGTGACTTATGATGTGCAATACACTCACCTGCCCTCTAAATGTGTCCCTAAGAGCATAAAGGACACTGAAAATTTGGGAAACACATGGGTAGTAAAAGCTGCAATTGCCCTCAAATTGCTGTAGATTTTGTCTTCTGTAGGTGGCTGATGCAGGTCAGGGACTAATGCTATTACTGAATGGGCTTCCTGACTTCACAGTGATAGTGGAATCTGGGAATGACAGAGGCAAGGTGATGGAAATTAACTACCTCAGGCCACGTGGGTGCGGATACCAAAATGGGAGTCAGAACGAGAATGTTAGTCAGAGTGGCATCATTCAGTTAGATCAGTGGTGACTTACTGATCATTTAATCCCTAGAACTCCAAGACAAGCAGCACATTAAATCCTGTCTTAGTAAAAATCTGACAAAAAGTAAATCTATAAGTGTTAAATTGGGGCATATCTTGAGTCACAATAATGAAGAGTCACAGCTCTTTACCAAAATCCCAAACTTAAATCAATTCAGAAACAAGAACCTCATGAACAAAGGAAAAGATAGGTACTCCTAAACATTCTTTGGACTAAGCATGTCCAAAGGTACCTTTGGCCATTTATAAAGATATCTATGAATTAGGGCAAGGGAATTATTGGATACTGTTTTTGAGCTCATATTAATCCCTGGAATTTAAATAGCCATGTGGACAACTAGTTCAAGTGAAGGCTTGTGGGAATGAGAAATAAGAAGATTCCCATTATATTCCCTTTTACCTATTGATGTGGCCAATGAAGAAAAAAAGATGGATCATGAAAAATAATGGTAGATTTTCCTAAACTTAGTCAGATAATTGCTGATGTTATCATGGAAGTATATGTATGTGTAAAATATATTTTTGATACTTAGAAGAATCTATAAAGTACATAAGTTCAAAGAATAGCTTCAAAGTAAATATCCATATATCCTCAAACCACATCAAGAAAAAAATGTTGTGTGTTTTGAAACCCACTAAAAATCCCTTCCTAGTCATTTCTTTTTCTCAGCTAAGTGCAACCATCATGTTCAAATATATGTTAATATCCCCTTGTTCAAGGCACCTGACTGGCTCAGTTGATGGAGCCCCCAACTCTTAATCTCAGGGTCATGAGTTCAGACCCCACGTTGGGTGTGGAGCCTACTTAATAAAATAAAATAAACTTTAAAAATTAAAATTTGCACTCTCAGTGTGTATAGTATTCCCTTGTTTAACTTTATGCTTTTATCACTCACATATGTGCCTTAAAGGGGGCCACTGAAACCACGTATGGCTGCAGATTTGCATTGCAATTTAGTTTGTTCAGTAGCTCAGGTGCCTAAACATCATTGTGGTCATTTTGAAAAAATAAAGTTATAAGCCAAAAGAAAAGAAAAAATATTTATATGTATATAAATTTAAAAATCTGTAATAAGGAGTGACATTAAAATCTGACACCTTGTAACAGATGATTAGCTATAGAGAGTAGTTGAGTCAACAATTTTAGCTTTTCTGAATGCCTATAATAGCCATTTCTTCAGAATTCAGTAGATAAGGTCATGTGTGACTCCTCAAAAACACAGAGCTCACCAAAGTCACCATATTTGGCAACATTACAGTATGATTCTGCCAAAGAAATTCCTTTGCTTTTAATGGAACAAGAGATCAGATTGTACATATATGGATAGTCCATGATAATTTCTGTTTCAAACTCCATAATCATTTTTTAAAACTTTTTAATGTTTTTTATTTATTTCTGAGAGAGAGAGACAGCGTGAGCAGAGAATGGTCAGAGAGAGAGGGAGACACAGAATCTGAAGCAGGCTCCAGGTTCTGAGCTAGCCGTCAGCACAGAGCCCGATGTGGGGTTTGAACCCACAAACCGTGAGATCATGACCTGAGCTGAAGTCAGATGCTTAACCGACTGAGCCACGCAGGTGTCCTTCAAACTTGATAATCTTAATTATATCTTCAAATTCCCTTCACAGAAAGCAGTACCTGGATTCATGTTTGGCTGTAACCAAGAGGTAAGATTTTGGTAAATGAAATCTTTCGAATTCTGTTTACCATTAAAATAATTTACAATATCATAAAAATGCATGTAATTTCTAGATGTAAACTTGGTGAAATGTGTGTATACTTTCCACCTATAAAACTATAAAATATTACTGTAAGAAATTAAGAAATTAAACAAATAGAACTATATATGCCATATTTATTAGTTAAAAGCCTGGAATATTGTAGAGATATTAATATTCTCCCAGAATCATCTAAAGATACAACAAAATCTGATTTAACAAAAATTAGAAAACTGATTTTAAAATTAAGAGGAAGGAAGATGTTAAATAATGATCACAACACTCTTTAAAAGAAACAATAGAAAATTGAAACTACAAAATTGATAATCTAATTATATAGTTAAGATGTTAACAATGTAGTATCATCACAAAGTTAGATGGATAGACTAATGAAACAGAGAATCCAGAAGCAGATTCAAGTTTATGTGGACATCTCATTAATAAATGGTGCTTGGGACAACTAGATATCCATAAGGAAGATAATGAAATTTGACTCTTCACTCTCATAACACCCAAAAACCAAAGATTATAGAAGTCAGTATCAATGAGTCATAAAATTAAAGATCAGTGGATTATAGATTAAAACTATATGGATTCTAGAAGATTATTGTATTCATCTTCTAAAATGGCACCCAGGAGCACCTAGGTGGCTCAGTCAGTTGAGTATCTGACTCTCGATTTCAGCTCAGGTCATGATCCCAGGAGTTCGGGATCAAGCCCTATGTCGGGCTCTGCGCTGAGCATGGAGCCTACTGAAGATTTTCTTTCTCCCCCTCTGCCCTTCTACCCAACTCGTGCTCTCTCTCTCTCTCTCTCTCTAAAGAAATAAAAAATAAAATGACACCCAAAGATCCTTGATTCCTAATATGCATGCCATGTATAATCATCTTTCCCCGAATGTAGGCTGGACTTAGTGATTTGCTTCCAATGGGAGGATTCTATTTGCTTCAAAAGCATGGTGACATTAGGGGAAACTTCTTGTACCTATTTGCACATGTAAAAAGATTTTCCTAGGTTATATTCCTGGGCATAGAAATGATGGATTTGAAATTATGTGAATCTTTGATTTTATAAGATAAATATTTTTTCTCATAAGCTGGTAGCAATTTCTACAAATATATATATGTATATACACACAATGTAATATATATATTACATTCTAGCTATCAATGTATAAAAGTTCATACAGTTCTATATCCTCATAATACATGATACTGTTAAAATATGGGGGTTATACCAACTCTTGATCTCAGCTCAGGTTTTGATCTCAGGGTTGTGATTTCATGCCCAGCATTGGGCCCCATACATACTGAGCATGAAGCCCACGTTTACAAAATGGGGGGATTGTACCAATCGCGTGTTAAAAATTCTTCATTGCGGTTCCTCATTTGAGTTTTTTTTGTTCCTAAAGCAGTAAATATCACATGCTGATTTATTTTGTGTTTATTTTTCTAAAAATCTATTATTCTTTTCCCATTTTCTCATTGTATTTTGCTTGTTATTTTATAACTGGTATGAAATATTTCTTTATGTATTCTCGGTACCAATCTCTTGGTAATTGTAAAAATAATATTCTCAGACCTGCTTACAGATGGCATTTTCACATTCATTATGGTGTCTTTTGAATGACAGAAGTTGCTTAATATTAGGGTGCTCAATGTATCATTTTTATGTATTTAGACTTTGACTTTTTTAATCATGTTTATCTTGAGAATATAATGATATTCTTTTTTTTTTTTTTAATGTTTTATTTATTTCTAGGAGAGAGAGACAGCGTGAGCAGGGGAGGGTCAGAGAGAGAGGAAGTCACAGACTGAAACAGGCTCCAGGCTCCGAGCTGGCAGTCAGCACAGAGCCCGACGCGGGGCTCGAACCCACAAACCGCGAGATCATGACCTAAGCGAAAGTCGGAAAGTCGGACGCTTAACCGACTAAGCCACCCAGGCGCCCCAAGAATATAATGATATTCTATAATTGATTCCAAAATGTATGACATTGCCTTTTTCATAAGCTGTTTAATCCCCTTGAGTCACTTTATATATGATGAGACATAAGTATCCAATATCATTTTTCCATATATGGATAAATAGTTGTTTTATATCATTTATTGGAGACTCACTCTTTCATTGACCTTCAATACAATTTCCATCAGATGCTCTTTCCATATGCTTGAAGTCTGCTGGTTCTAGATTCTCTACTTTATTGCACTGGTCTATTTTCTATTACTGGCCAGTACTATGCTGTTTTAAGTATTATATTGTCAAAATAAAGTTTGATATTTTGAAAGTCACATCTCTCATACTTGAAGGGTATTTTTTTAGATATTTGCTCGTCCTTATAAATTTTAGCATCAGCTTGTGAAATTCATTAGATAGATGCAGTAAAAAGTTTGTTGGCTTTAGACTCTACCTATACATAATTGTGAAAAAATCGCTATATAAAATTTATTTTTCCCCTGAATGAATATATGTCTTTTCTTTAAAGCTCTGCAAGAATATTTCAGAAATTTCATAATTTTAATTACATATTATTGAACTAAACATGAGACTAAAATAAAACTTCTAAGAGAAAACACATGAAACAGTTTTTGAGTATTTGGGCTAGGCAAGTATTTCATAGATATTACAGCAAAAACATCATCTTCAGAGAAAAAAAGAGTAATCTATTACTCTTCATAAAATTAAACATTTCTACTTTACTTTATTCAATAATTACCACTGAGACCATAAAAAGGGTGTGTTAAAAACTGAGAGAAGAATATACTTGCAAAACATGTATCTGATAGAAGTCTTTTATCCAGAAGGTATAAGGCAATCTCATAACAACAATAGCAACAAAAAGACAAAAAATAAAAAAGGGAAAATATTTGCAGAGACATTGCACCAAAGATAAACTAAAAATAAACATATGAAAACATGCTTGATATAATTATTCTATGGAGGAATTTAAATCAAAACCACAATAGATATCTCTACAGACTCTAGAATTAGCTACAATCTTGAATATCAACAATATCAAGTTTTTGCAAAAATTTGGGAAAACAAGACACTCATATATTTGTGGTAGGAATGTATAATACAATATTTTTAGGAAGTTAGATAGTTTCTTAAAATCTTAAACATTTTACTTATGATAGGATCCAGCAGTCCCAGTTTTACTTATCTTCCCAAAGACATGAAAACATGTCAGCCAAAGATTTTATGTCAATGTGCATGGCGGCATTCTTTAGGAATCAAAAATATGAAACAACTTATATGACCATTAACACATAAAGAGTGTTATGTTATGTCAAATGTGTTCTATCCACTAAGTGGACTACCATTTAATGAAAAGGAAAATACTATTGATATTTACAGCAACATAAATGTATCTCAAAAACATTATGCTCTATGAAAAAAGCAAAATACAAATGACTGTATATTGTACCATTTGATTTTTCTAAATGTTTTTTCTTTATTTCTGAAAGAGAGAGACAGAGAGAGAGAGAGACAGACAGAGACAGAGACAGAGACAGACAGAGACAGAGACAGCATGAGCAGGGGAGGGTCATAGAGAAAGGGAGATACAGAATCGGAAACAGGCTCCAGGCTCTGAGCTAGCTGTCAGCACAGAGCCTGATGCAGGGCTCAAACCCATGAACCATGAGATCATGACCTGAACTGAAGTCGGACACTCAACCAACTGAGCCACCCAGGCACCCTGTACCATTTGATTTTTATGAAATTCCTGAAAAAAGTAGAACTGTGGATACAGAAATCAGATCGATGGTGGTCTACGGCTGAAGGTGTGAGGCTTCACATAACTGTACACATTTATTAAAAATAATCCACCTGTATGTTTACAATGTGTTAATATTTAGGTATATGAATTATGCCTGAAAAAACTATTAAATAATTAAATTTAAATATCAGAAAGTCACTGCCAAATATATTTCTTCCCAGGATTCAGATGGTAACTTTAACTCTACTCAGGATTTGATCCATACTGTTGTTATAAATTAATGTTCAAAAAAGCAAAATATGGTCTCCCATCTATTCAATTTCCAAAATCTTTCTTTGTTGTTGTCTGTTTGTTTGGTTGATTTTCTTGTTTGTTTGTTTACATTTAATTTATACTTCTATTTTTAAAATTTTAAACTTCTAATTTAAACTTCTATTCTTTATCTGGAAAAAAACTAATGAAAACATCTTTTTACATCAGCCAAATAAGTATAATGGCTTCACAGATGCTTTCATAAGATACCAAATTCCATATCCAGTCTACAGGGAGGCTACTTTACATGGCAGATATAGCTAACCGTCCACTAAAATTCAGGATCTCTCTTCTATAAAAATACTATTGTGAAAGGGAAATGACTGCTTCTCCAGACACTACAATTCCCAGCTCTGTCTGCATTTGGGTATGGCCGTGTATCAATGAAATATGAATAGAAATAATAAATGTCACTATTGAGCCACGATGCTTAAGAAACAGGTTATATCTTCTCTATTCTCTCTCTTCCCCTATCTTGTGGCTGGCAATATCTGTGGTAAACTGGAAATTCATGTGTGGAAATGGCAAAGGCTTCAACAGCCTGGACCCAGGCTGTATGACTCTGTGGGAATAGTCCACCCTAGCCTCCCTTCATCAAAAAGGAACACTTATATTGGACAGTCATTGGAGCAAATTAAATTTCCATTGTGCTGATGTGTTAAGTCACATAAATGTTGAGGTTAATTAGTTATGAACTAATACATTCTTGCCCCTTGGTAGAAAGGTATTTAATGCAACTCATTATTCCCCAAGATTTTTGTTTGTTTTGTTTGCTTTATTTTGTTTTTTTTAAACATATTTATTCCTTCCTACTAAGAATTACTAATCTTTGCTCTTTCTTCGAAACGGTTTAGTATAGCATAGTTTTTCAAATTTTCTGTAGTCCTAGACTAATTAGAGGAACCACATACCTCTAGTATAACCCAACTCTGATTCTTGTCTTCCTTCATAGCACTTTCTTCCACTTGCCCATTGCTTGAAAACTTCTGACTTATTTTCAGTCTTTATCTATCATTTTGTCCTGCTCTTGAAATCCAAAATGAAGTCATTTGTCCCTTATTTATATGTACTTTCTTTTTTAGCCAGGAATAAATATTAAAATAATAAAACATTTATTAAAAAACAGCAAATTCTTATAGAGCATTTTTGTGCATTAAGCATTATTTTAAGTTTTTTATCAGAATTGAACTATTTAGGAGCACCTGAGAGGCTCAGTCAGTTAAGCGTCCGACTTCAGTTCAGGTCATGATCTCACGGTTCATGGTTCGAGTCCTCTGTCGGACTCTGTGCTGACAGCTAGCTCAGAGCCTGAGCCTGTTTCAGGTTCTATATCTCCCTCTCTTTCTGACCCTCCCCTGCTCACGCTGCCTCTCTCTGACTCTCAAAAATAAATAAAAAAACATTTAAAAATTGTTTAAAAATTTAAAAAATTTAAAATAAAAAAAATTTAAAAAATTTAAAAAAAAGAACTATTTAATCCTCACAAGAGCTCCTATTTTTAATACACTGTTACAAATGCAGAAATTAAGACACAGAGAGATTAAGGAACTTTCTAAAAGATACAAAGCTATTAAGATGGGATCTGATCTAAGCAGTCTTGCTCCAAAACCTACATGTGTGACCACCATGTTATCCGGCTTGCTAATTACTTTCATATATTTACGCTGCGGGACATTTCAGGGATTGTCTTTTTCTAAGGCATGTTTTTTTATGTGTTAGGTCCATAACAAAATATTTACTTTTTATTTATTTCCTTACCTGGGAAATATTTCCTAATCTCATCTCTCTCCACCTTCTTGGTACTGCTTCTATATGTTACACATAGTTTCATTGTCTAATGAAAATAATTAGAATAAGTCACAGCATAAAGGCATCAACCAATGAACACAAAAGTTTTTATGATTTTACTAATGAAGCCATTATATTTACTTTAGAATGTTCTTTTTTATTGAAGACTTTGAGCTTACTAAAGACAGTAATTTACTTCTGTTTATATTTATTCATTTGTGCAAGGTCCTCTCTCTGGATGCCATTTGCTGTTATACATGGCACCATTTTATGTAATGGACTCTAAAAGTATGTGTGATTCATAGGAAATGTGCCTGGTAATAAAAATCACTCTTATTTAAGCATTTACTCTGCACCAGGAACTCTGGTGAGTATTCACTGTGTGTAGTGGCCTGGATTCTGGATATTTCTTTGTTCCACCCAACAACCTGTAAGTCCACCATTTGCCTCCACCATTTTGTAGCCACCGTTTTTGCATAGAGTGACTTGGCTCCTTGCCTCAATTGTACCTCACATTTCTCATTTGCTGTCCAGAATCTTCTCTGATGATGAAGGAATGCCTGCAAGAGCTCAGTGGATCATCATACCTGTGCAGACCTGGAAGTCTGAGGAACTTAACACTTCATCAAGGTGACACGGGCCTTGATGGGAGACCACAACTGCATTATATCCCACTCGCTCAGAATGGTGGCTGGTTCAATCACGCCTCTCTGACTTCCTGATTTTACTTGTTTCTGTCATCACTCTACCTAAAGCCTCCCTATCCCCCTGCCCCCACTCCCCCTCCCCAATCATCCTGGGGGGAATTCAGACAAAAGCAGATCAGAATTACTACTCAGACTCATATGTCAGGACAAATTGGTTACTTCATATTATAAAACTACTTTGACTTTCTTCAAAGGAAGATTTTGCAACTTTCCAGTTGTTTATATTCCAGTAACTGCTAGAATAAACAATCTCCTTTCACTTAACAATATCCAGTCTTTTCAAAGTTCTACTCCAAAGCTGGGAAGGCCTAAAACAATTTTCTTTAAGTAGCCCCATCCCTCCAATTCCCTTTATTCACCTCTGGGCAAGACATGAGGTTATCATGTCCTCATGGACATGGAGAAGAGAGCCTCTGACATGGTCATTGTTCTCTGGCTCCCTTGGGAACCATGCTTATACTCTTGCAAGGTCTGCAGATGCATAGCCTTGTGATTGCTTTTAATATTTTAATCCCACTGTGGGAATTGGATTGGAAGCTCTGTTGAGTTACTACCTGATGACTGGCCAAGCTAACACCACCTCACCTTCATTTATGTAACAGATCCTCAAAGTCTGGCCATGACCACCACACTAGACCAGATCTGGTAGTGCAAACTAAAGTTCTCCAGGCCACTTTTAAATCTATGCCACATGACCTGCTATACATGCTCAGTCACCTTCTGAGTCCTTTTCTTAGGAACAGTCCTGTTCTTATGGAACAATTTCTTATCCGAGAGAGAACTATTAAAATGCAATAAAATCAAAATACAATTAAGTTCTAAAAAAGAAAAAAGAATTTCTTGTCCAGTTCATGCCACTTGGCACTAAAATGGTGAGAGTTCATATAATTTCTGCTTTTGTCCACACGTTAAGAAAAAAGAAAAACAAAAACAAAACCTCCCCCCCCTTTTTTTCTTTGTATTTAATAGATACCAGAAGGGGCAAGTTTGGGCTTTCCATTTTTGCACATCATGGCTTCTTTCCTCCCAACTTCAGCTTCATAGTTTATTACTCATAATGAACTAGATGCTGGAGAAGCCTGGTTAGCTTACCAATTGTTGTATCTAAAAGCTCTTCAAAGATACTATACTTGGTGCGTGTGCTCCATCAGTTAACTCTCAAAGAAAAATCCTAGGAGATACACGTTAATAACTCCATTTTACAAACAAGAGAACAGCAAAAGATATTAAGCAACTTTTCAAAGGTCACAATGAAAAAGTGGTAGATCAAGAATTCAAGACCAAGTTGGTTCATTACAAACACTGTGCTTTCAGCCATCTGGCTAAACAAGACTCATAATTTTAGCATGTGACTCAAATGTCACAGAGTGGTTGCTCATACGTGTATCTTGAATATAAATTAATGAAAGATACTTATCAAATTTTTGAATCCCAACTCCTTCTAGTAGAAAGAACTGCTGAAAAATATAATATTTTGGTCTCTGTTGCTAGACAGAAGCTCATGTGCTGTGATTTTAGTTATCTTCTTGCAGGTAGATCACTTGCCTTTGGATGAACCATTTATAAAACTTGATAGCAGAAGGGGATTAATCACTCCATCAGAAATTTAGTTACAGAAAATCTCATGTAAAATACTGTGCCAGGTGCCAGAGGTACACATGTTTGTACTCTGGTCTCTTCTGAAGGACATGGAGAAAAGAGCCTGCACACACACACAGAAAATTGACAATAGATATGAGCATATAAATGGCATTGAGTGTCACTGAGAGTAATTGCTGTATGGTTTCATATAAATGGAGAAATCTATTTAGGATAGAGTGAAGTATTGTGTCCTGAAAATTAAGAAAAAAATGTTTCAGGAAATTAAACAGTGCAAGTGCCACAAAGTAATTAATATTATGCAAAGCAAAATTGTATCTATTTAGTTTGTGCTTTGGGTAAGATCAATGGCCACTGTGTCAGGGAAAGAAAGTGTGTGAAGTAACTAAAGATAAAGAAGCGACAGGGAGCACTGGTGTTAAGAACCTTGGCAGAACTGGATCCAGAGCACAGGGGAGTCTAGTCTGTCCAGTACTACATTTTTTTACTCCAAGAAAAATTTATCCTTTAAGAACTTGTTTAAGTCATGCTTGCTCTACCTTTGGTTGAGACAGATGGGAAGGAGATTTCAGAGATGAAAGCTGAGGAGCTTGAAGCAGATTAGAAAATGAGGAAAAGGCACAGCCATGAAAGAAGACAGGAAAAGACAGAAAAATGAAACAGAAAATGAAAGACAAAGAATTGAAAAAAGAAGAGAAGGAAATGAGGAGTAAGACATGAAGAGAAACAGAATATAAAAAGTAAAGAGGATGGAAGGAAAGAAAGAAAAGCAGGGAAAGCAGAAGCTCATACAGAAATAAGGCAGCATTTAACTTTCTCACTTTGTCTCATCCCTATTTTTTTCATAAGTAAATTAATATCCCAAATGCAGTATTCAGTGTAGGTTCTAAAGACTAAGCCATCTTCTAAACAGTGAAAAAGATACAAGCATAGACAAAACCTGTTAAAACATTGGCTTAACTTATCAGGAAAGTTTTGTGGGGGGTTTTGGCTTTTGTTTGTTTGTTTGTTTGTTTTAATGCATTGGCAATTATTAGAAACTCTTAAGACATTTTTAAAACTGTTTTCCTCCATCCATTTGTCCTCTTACAAACCAAAGGTGGAATTTTGTTTTAGAAATCGCTGCTCCCCATGTCTTTCAACCTGTTATCCAGTGAGGCTCTCTGGCCAAAGAAAACCAGCACAATGGATTCCCCTGACTCTAGCTGACTCTAGACATTGCTTCATGTTGAATCTCATTGAAAGTAATCTCAAGATATATTCTGAAAGCCTTCAAATAAAGACTCTTGCTCTCTGACACAAGGTGCTTGCCGTCCTCCTGAGATCAGCAAGGAGTGAGTCTTTTTGAGAATGGAATTAATATTGAGGAAGCTGACCCAGCAGATGGAGGGATTCCCAATCTTGAATTGTTTGGCCCATACCTGAAGCTAGATCAACTTTTCATTCATTCTATCATGGATCAATTAATTCCTTTATTCTATCCCATCCTCCCCTACAATGAGGCTAATTTACATATGGTGTTCTGTCACTTAGGAACAAAAGAAAAAAAGAAAGAAAGAAAGAAAGAAAGAAAGAAAGAAAGAAAGAAAGAAAGAAAGAAAGAAAGAAAGAAAGAAAGAAATCTAAAAACAATTTATGATTCAATAAACAGATTTTCATGAATAATGTTTCTCTTGGATATTATGTTTGTATTGTTCTATATAATAAATATTGTGGAAGACTAGAGCCACCATTTTTTATATCAGATTTGTGCATCATGATTTTATAACAAATCCACTTTAGTTTCAGGATAGAGAAGCAAAATTTTGGAAGGGAAATTAGTAAAAATTCACATTACAAATAAGAAGTTATTAAAGTAAATAAAGAAATAAAATAATGGTTCTTTTCAATACTGAGAAAGAAAAACAACTGTGGACTACCAGGAATGTAAAAATTACTTTGAAATTAAAGATCACATTTGAAATTTTTTCTCTAACATTCAGGCAGCCAGCATCTGATGAGAATGGGCAACTGGCCATAATTTTAGCTTTTTCTTCTAAGTATATATGTTTATGATTTCCAGTATAAATAAAATATAGTTTTTAAAAATGCAAAAAAACACAGAGTGTGACTTCCTAATGATATAATCATCTATTATTCTGACTACAAATAACTTATCAACCAACTTCTTTCCTATTTTTATTTCCACATATATAAATTATTTTCAAACCACATTTTAAGGGGAGTGAGTTGATTTATTTTCAGTCGAATTCCTAAACACATTAATCATCTGAAATATTTTGTTGTCAAATGAACCAACATTTGGGTATATTCCAAGTAGTTGTCTTAGGCATAGCTTTTTATCTTTTGACAAAATACCTTGTCTTATAATTTATATATTTTTAAAGTGTTATATAAAAACTAAAATCATGAAAACATTGTAATTGTAATAGAAGATCCAAGTTGAGTGAACATGCACTCAAATAAAGAACCAAATGTCCTCTTGGGAGAGAAATCCTCTTAAAGTAAGTGAATAATCTCAATTTCAAAGGTATTACTGATTATTTATCAAACATAACACAAAATTCCATCCATAGAGAGTTGTATAAATAAACTATGCTGTATCTACAATGGAGGAGAGTACTATGCAGACATAGTACACAGAGGAATGAAGAGTAATTTTATATACTCTGATGGTATAGTAATCAGATTACACTGTTATATATGTAGTAGCTGCAGTGGATTGAAATATAACAAAATACGTTTTGATCTATGACTTCATAATAATGCTAAAGATACAGTTACATATCACTTCATCTTTGGAGGAGTCTTACGGCACCAACTATGCTGAAACCTGGTAAGGCGCAAGAATCTTATAAATATCCTGCCTCACTCATATGATTAGCATCTTTGAGTAACCAAATAGTTGATGAAAGAAGTTTCTTTCATAAAATTTTAATTTTATCACTCTGTAATAAAATATTGAATGTGGGTAATAATTGTCAATGCCTGCTAAACCTATCAAGTGAAAAGCTGAAAAGAGGCTTTATAATGATTGGATCAGGTTGACAACCACCCAATAGACTAACTGATTGTAATACCATTATGGTGAAGTCTACCAGACAGTTTTAGGCCTCCTGATAAAAGTGTACAACAAAATGCATGAAGACAGAGAAGAGAGGGAGAAGGAGAGAGAGAAGGAAGAAAAAAATTATATATATAGTCTAACAAGTGATAGTCCCTCTTTACATATATATATTACATATATNAAGGAAATCAGGGATGTTTAAATATAAAGTGAATATGAACCATTATTAAATTTAAATGATTAACAGGAATGATACACTTATGGATACAATTATATGATATCAGAAATTTCATTCAACTATTCCATTGTTGTAGTTGCAAAGCAGGCTGACACAATACTGATCATGAATTGATTATTGTTGAAGCTTGGCTCACATACAGAGAAGGCCCCTTGCTTCTCTGGACTACAGAGGCTCCTGTCAATGCCTTAAACATTGGCAGAGTCCAGGGACGCCTGGGTGGCTCAGTCAGTTAAGCCTCTGACTCTTGATTTTGGCTCAGATCATGATATCATGGTTCATGAGCTTGAACCATGCATCTGGATCTGCATTGACAGCATGGAGCCTGTTTGGGATTCCCTCTGTTCTTCTCTCTGCCCCTCACTGACTCATGCTTTCTCTCTCTCTCTCTCTCTGAAAAATAAATAAACTTAAAAAAATAAATAAAAACCAATTGGCAGAGTCCAGAGGCAGTATCTGTTAGAGGTAGTGGTGCTGGCGGCCAGGACAGTTGTGGCAACATGAAGAGCAACACTGGCATAGAAGTTAAACCCAATAGCTTTTCATGAAATGGCATAAATGGAATGGCAGGGTCTTTGGCATTGTTTTTGTTTTGTTCTGTTTTTGAGAGAGAAAGTGCATGACTGGGGGAGAGGTACAGAGGGAGAGAGAGAGAATATAATATATATTTGGCAAATATATATAATATATATTTGGCAGTTATTTTTTTTTAGGTAAAAAAATTTTTTTAGTCTTTTTAATGTAATGAACAAGGGAAGGGCAGAGAGAGAGAGAGAGACACAGAATCAGAAGCAGGCTCCAGGCTCTGAGCTGTCAGCACAGAGTCCTACACGGGGGCTCGAACTAGTGAACTACAAGATCATGACCTCAGCCGAAGTTAGACATCCAACAGACTGAGCCACCCTAGTCCCTCATAATGGCAGGGTCATTGCAGTTCTAATAGGAGCCTCTCTGATGAAGTTACCTCAAAAGATTTCATAGACAACATAGACATTGGCAGAAGATCTCACCAAATGTAGCCAGAAAAGACCAGGATCAGAAAAATTGTAAGAGTGGGAGGACTCGTGTACAAACACTTGTCATAACTCACTAGGTAATCCTAGAGACACCACTGAAAGGTTGAATGAGCTTAGAGGTCCTAAATATATTAGTCATTGTATTCCATTGAGTAATGTCCCCCTGCCAAAATGATATGTTTATGCCCTAACATCCAGACCTGCTGAACAGTACCTTATTTGGAAAAAGAGTCTTTATAGATGCAATTAAGGATCTTGTCATGAGGAGATCTGGGTAACTGGATAGGACCTAAGTCCAATGGCAAGTGTCTTCATCAGATACGAAAGAGGAGAACACATTCAGAAGAGTAGGTAATTAAGTTCCCTAATCTTTCCTTAGCTCTTTTATGTCTGTGTTTGTTTTGTTTTGTTCTGTTTTTGAGAGAGAAAGTGCATGACTGGGGGAGAGGTACAGAGGGAGAGAGAGACAATCTTAAGCAGGCTCCATGCTCAGCCTGAAACCCAACATGGTTCTCACTCCCATGCCACTGGGATAGCTACCTGAGCCAAAATCAAGAGTTGATTGCTCAACGGGTTGAGCCACCAAAGTGCCCCATGTCTGTGCTTTTTTTAATACCCATAGGGATACTGACTTTTCCCCAGATTTTCATGTATTCTTATATAGTAGCTTCTGAGCAGAACTTAGAGCCATATTTCTCAATCTGGTGAAATGGGAAGTTAACACAGTCATCTTATGAGCTCCTGCCAAATTTATACCTACTGATTCAGGGTATCATTTGTAGTTTTATCACTGGTTGTGGTCTGAATAATAAATTTGCAAGAATGTGAATTTAACCATTTATATTTATTCCTTTCTCCCGTGACTTGTATGTGAAGTATGCTATTTTTAAAACCTTAAACAAAAAGGTTTTGCCTTTTTGCCTTGTCTGTATTTCATCATTATATATGTAATTTGATGATTTTGCATGAACTGTGGCTGTAAATCTCCATCTCTCTTCTCCCAAAATTATGTGTAAGAAGTAGTAGAAAATTTTGGAAAGTTAATTTTAGTAAATGTGAATTTAAGTATAAATTTTTGAACATAAAATTTATATAAAGAGCCCTGATATGAAGGCAGAAGATCTAAACTCAAATATTCTCTGCCACTAACTTAATCTACAATCCTAACCAGGTTTTATAAATCTTTTGTGCCTCAGCTTTTTCACATAAAATTAGTACACTGATTGAGCAGACTATTTGCCTTTTCAGCTATGAAAGACCAACATTGATCTTTTAATGATACAAGAAATTGTTTATGGTCATTACAGAAATCATTTTTGAGAAGACAATCTATTTTTAAAGCAAATTATTCTGCTATAATTTTACTATTTTACTTTCCTATCTCATATCCATTGTAGCTAAATATATCTACCTTGTTTGAACCTTTGATTTTAAAACTGAAAGTCACCTGTCAAGAGTCTCTTGGTCCTTTCTTTTAAAAATGTTTTTGAATGTTTATTTTTATTTTTGAGACACACAGAGAGAGACAGAGCACGAGAAAAGGAGGGACAAAGAGAGGGAAACAGAGAATCCAAAGCAGGCTACAAGCTCTGAGCTGTCAGCACAGAGCCTGATGTGGGGCTTGAACCCACCAAACACAAGATCATGACCTGAGCTGAGGTTGGACGCTTAAGCAACTGAGTCATCCAGGTGGTCCAATTTTCTTGGTCCTTTTAGTGGAAGCAGAAGTACACCCCAATGCTACTGACACTGTGTAAAGTTTTAATATATTTCTTGGATTTTTCTGATTTCTTGTATTTGGGTTTAGAAGATACAGATCTGTATTAAAAGCAGTATTCAGAGGGAAAGGGAAGAAAAAATAAGATAAGATCAAAACAGAGAAGGAGGTAAACCATAAGAGATTCTTAACTATGGAGAACAAACTGAGGACCACTGGAGGGGTGTTGGGTGGGGGATGGGCTAAATGGGTGATGGGTATT
The DNA here is from genome assembly GCF_008692635.1 of Crocuta crocuta. Taxonomy (NCBI): domain Eukaryota; kingdom Metazoa; phylum Chordata; class Mammalia; order Carnivora; family Hyaenidae; genus Crocuta; species Crocuta crocuta. The sequence goes on from NW_027527951.1 coordinate 968,397, forward strand.
ACAGAGGGCACTTGTGATGAGCACTGGGTGATGTATATAAGTAATGAATCAACAAGTTCCACTCCTGAAACCAATACTACACTATATGTTAACTAACTGGAATTTAAATAAAATCTTCAAAGAAAAAAAGATTAAAAATAAATAAAAACAGTGTTCACACATTGTTTCCTTAACAAAATAATTTTAATTGCATGTATGATCTGCACGTCCCCAGGACTACTCTCAGACTCAATAGTTCAGTAGGACTCACAGAACTCAGAAAGCAATATACCCACGGGACAATTTATTACAATGAACAAATACATATTAAAATTAGCAACAGGAAAAGGCACCTAGGACAGGAACCAGGAGAATCTAAGCACAGGGCTTCCAGTTGTCCTCTACTAGTGACATTGGGGACTGGAAAAGACAGAAAGCTGAGTTGCCCAGGTATCCTACTAGCCAATAAGAACAACAAGTCAAAAATGAAAGAGTTAAGCCATAATTACTGCTTCATTTGTATAAACAAAAGTCTGAAACTTGAGAAAGCATTGACTCATCATGTTGTGTTTTCCCCCGTGGAACGGTCACTGGTTGAGGGTCAGGTGGATCAGCCAGATGTGGGACTCATCTTACTTTTGAGGGAGCTCTGCATAAAATGTTCAGGAAGTTTTCTGGATCCTGATATTGGAGGGGGCAGGGTGAGAAGGGTTGGGAGAAGAAAAGTACTAGGTACTAAATGAGAGGGTGAAGAATGTCTTCAAGTTCCCTTTCCCTCCCCCAGTAAGAAGTCCTCAGCAGAGGCATCTGTAAAGGATGTTGGTGGAAGGCCTCAGATGGAGTCCTAGGAATGAAGTTGCCAGGGCTACAGGGGCACCTGGTTGGCTCAGTCAATTGAGCATCTGACTTCAGCTCAGGTCATGATCTCACGGCTTTTGAGTTTGAGTCTCTTATCGAGCTCTGTGCTGACAGCTCAGTGCCTGGAGCCCGCTTCAGATTCTGCGTCTCCCTCTCTCTCTGCTCTTTCCCTGCTCACTGCTCATGCTCTGTCTCTCTGTCTCTCTCTAAAAAAATAAATAAATATTAAAAAAATAAGTAACTAAGTAAATAAATAAATAAGACCATGACAGGACAGGGAGGCTGGACCCTTGATTGCAACTCCCTTCAGAGACTGGCATGCACTGGCTGTGCACTGAGTTTGGTGTGAGGAGGGCAGCTTTACTGCAAAAGAATTGCCAGGTAAAGCCTTTGCAGTTGCCTATGGTCAGACCTGAAAAATCATACATAGGCTTTTAACCAGGAACCAGACTCGTCTGTTACTTTTCCCAATAACTCGGAGGAAGTATTGTCAACCAGGGAAGGTCACTGGAGCCTAAATTTGCAAGCACTTTCCTGAGGGGTGGACATGTTGGCATGGCTGATCAGTCACATGGATGACCTCAGTCTATAATCCCTTCAGAGGTCCCAACACCCCCAACATAAATCACAGTGTTAGCATAGACTATAAGACATGACCCAGGGTCCCCAGGTAAACAGACAGCTTTACCTAGAAGAACATTCCAAGGGCTTTGGGATTGCCTCCCAGGAGCTGGGGCAACGGGCAGACCTTTCTATTGTACAGGGTATTGTTTGAAAACTTGAGGTAGAGATAAAATTTTATAGTGTGCAACACTCAAGAAGTATATTGTAGAAGATAAGAAATAGAAGGAATGAAAAAATTAGACTGTGTAGGCACAGCATCCTTTCTTGATTTCATCTTTTGCATGGCTACCATATTGTTGTGCTACTTTGGTCCATTACAGCCTTTTCAAGCAGCGTATTTCTGCTTCATCTAGCATCTATTTCTTTTTCTATCTGTAATGTTCTGTAGTTATGTTTAGTTCTGAAGTAATATTTGACTTCAGGCAATACTTGGCCTTACAAAAAATTTCTAAGAAGTCTGAAGGGGTTGTAAGCCATGAGGTTCAATAAGTTGTGTTTAAATTAAGATAATGGGATAGCAAAGGGAAAAAAGAGAGATCAGTTTTGTCCTTTGGAATGGGAGAAAATATTGCCATGTTGATGTTATAAATCTTTGTGGTAATTTGTTTCTTTGAGTGGAACACAATGCACAGTATACTCTACTGCCATCGCTTCCTAACAGATCTTCACGAGGACAATTCTGTGGCCCAAAGTGTCACAAACTCAAACAAGTTTCTGTGTTCTCTTCTGCAACTCTAAAAGCACAGCTCCAGGAAGACAGGTGGTATTCCTCTTCACCACACCTCACAGAGAGATGGTTTCCAATTTGTCTCCAATACCTTGAAAAAACTATCCTGAGATTCATGGAAGTAAATGAACTTCACACAGAGGCAGAGCTGGTATCTCAGTGAAGGTCTATAGCTTCTGCATTAGGAAAGCTATTGGTTTATTAGTAGTAGTACTATCACTTTCCTTCTCATTGTGACTTTTCCTCTTCACATGTTTAATTTAAACTGGTTTCAGATGGACAAATATACTGGTCTGGGTATGTTTTGTCCCTAGTTCTGTATCCTTTCAAGAATGACTGAAAAGTAGGTGCTATTTCTTGAGAGACCTGTGTTGTTCAACCCGAGCGGGTCTTTTACCACATTAACTAATTTTAACAAGGGGTCTCAAGGAACTCTTTCTTGATAACATTTTATCCAGTTTTTCCTTAAAAAGGAAGAGAAAGCAAAAATAAAAGAAAAAGAAGCTAAAGCTTAAGGAAAAGAGATCTCCCCTCACTCACAAGCAGATGAATCAATTAAACTTAAATGATAAGCATTTTAAAACAATTGGCAGATCTTGTAAAACAAATCTCTAAAACCATTTGATTTAATCGACCTTGCGTACTATCTGGCACATAGTATTCAACTAAAATATGTTTGTTGAATGTAAGTGAATCATCCAGTTAATTTAGTAAACATGGTTAAATAAGTTTGCGTACTGAGGCGTGGGCTTAATCGTCACATGAAATGGTAAATCCGCAAACCTGGAATGGCTTACACTTGGGAAAATAACACAAATGCAAACAATATCATAGTATTTTCCTAATTTGGCAAAAGTTTATTTTCAAATAATCAGAATGTTTTTACGACCCAGAATATACTGTCTCTTTTGCTTCTATGAGAAGTCAGGTTTACCACTGGAGGGAAGAAAAAATGATTTGGGTTGAGAACCCATGATAAATGTATTCTCTTCCATTTGCATTAAACATCCAACTGATTGGCATTAGCATTGGGTTAAAATATTTATTGCAGTTATTCAAGATAAATTGCATCAACATAATTTATTATTTAAGAACAAATGGAAATAATCTGCATCAGTGAAGATAACATGCTGCTTCATACTATTTTTTGACAAGGGCAGGTTTAAGGAAGTGTTAAACTACTTGGTTTATAATTTATAAAATACGAAAATGTAACCGTAAATATTTTAACATCTTTAAGAAAGAAGAATTAAAAGGTATGACAACCACCACAAGGGGAGGGGTGTGCATGCCCCAAAGACATTTCAACAGAAAAGTCAGCCAGTGAAGCCTTCCAGAGAGAACTGAATTAATCAGACTGTCTCCCTGTGGGTCCTTTCACAGTGGTATTGTAAATGAAGAAAGTAATTTACATTGAAACAGATTCTTCAATAAATAACTTCTGCCACTGAAGTAACCTAGCTTAGTTTTTCCTCTCTAACTTCCATGACTAAGCACTTAGTTTCTAAGAATGTAAAATAAAACAATATTTAGAATCAGAATGCTGAAATAGAAAGCTTCCCATTTTTCATGCTTTCATTAACTTTACTTTACCATTGGTGAAATCTGCATTAATAGTAGTGTTCTATTGTACTGTCATCATGAAGGATGCTGCAGAGACTTCCACTGACATCGTTTCTGTTACTGTGTTGACATCATCCTAGATATTGCTTTCCCATCATCTTGACATCATAGCATAGCCTCCCTAGACCTGCGGTGATATTGCTTTGCATTGTTTTAACATAACAATCTGGTCTGTGTAGATTTGTATTGACCTCATTTTGCCGTCAATTTGACATTGTAATTTGGTCTCCATGGAAACATGGAAACCATTTTGTCATTATAATTTGTCATTATAATGTGGTGTCCACGCGCTTATCAAAATGTTTTCCTATAGCAATTTGACATCACAACACAATCTCCATAGGCTCCCCCACAGAACATTATGACGATGGTAAATTGCATTCAAATGATTGGGGATGGAATTGTGATACGCATGAGAAAAAAATATCCTTTGTATGTACTCAGAAGATATTTTTTTCAATCGTAAGTATGTGCATAGTTTGTTTTATTTCTTTTAAAATCAAGACATATCATGACGGTAGCCGGCTTTTTTGTGATGAGTATTACATTTTATGCAATTTAAATCTCTAAACTTCTGAAAAAAATTCCTTCAATTCCTCAGACTAAGTTTTCTTCTGGTAGCAACAAGAATACGCAGATGTCTTTGTTAATTCAAATCTATTTTTGCTCTGACATAGTAATAAATAGAACCCTGTTGAAACTAACCCCCAATTCTTTCTAAATGTCTTACTACTTTTGAGAGTTTAAGCTACAATTTAAATATTCCTTAAAAGATTTTGGCATTATCTTCTATGACCATTTTCAGTATCCTTTGGTAACCAATACAAACGCAAGCTATTCACAATATCTCAGAGAGAAATAGGGTGTTTTTTGGAACAGAGACCCTAGATGCAGGAAGAAAATGGGGGGCACTTGGGTGGCTCAGTCGGTTAAGCTTCAGGTCATGATCTCATGGTTCATGAGTTGGAGCCCCTCATAGGGCTCTGTGCTGACAGCTCAGAGCCTGAAGCTTCCTTCAAATTCTGTGTCTCTTTCTCTCTCTGCCACACCCCATCTCATGCTCTGCCTCTTTGTCTCTCTGTCAAAACTAAGTAAACATTTAAAAAATTAAAAAAAAAGAAAATGGAAATGGTTAGCACCACAAAGGAGTTGAATTCTTTTTGAGGTTTTTCTAGTCCTACTTTCATATTCTTTTTTCCGAGGCCAAGGAGATGTGCAAGAAAGCAAAGGAATGGCTGCTAGTGGTTTTAGACTTGAATCACATTGGCCCTATGAACAGAAAGGAGGGATATTTTAAAATGTCTTCTTCAACAACCTCCATCCATAAAACCTCAGAGAAGGAATCTCTCAGCCTGTCTTTGTTACTTGCCAATATCTAGAATAATCACGGTAGTCTGGGAAACAGGATCAGCCTGGCCTAACTGGGATGGCTTACCACTCTCATCCATAAGGTTACAGAAGAATTATGCAAAACATCCCTCTGGAATGAACAACATGAAAAAGTGCATTTCAGAAAAAGAAAATAGGTAGAAATAAGGACAAACATTCAAGACAGCATTACCTTCTCCTGATTCATTTGCTGCTCTAGACTTTTTCCTAGTGTTTTCTACTTGCATCACTACTGAGAACAATTGGTCATGCTCTACAATTCCATTAGTAACATAGTTTACTGCATCTCCTTATGATCTGTCGTTCGATCCTTGACAAGTCGGGTCTCGTCTGATGCGTTCTGCCCAACTCTTGTGTCTCACATCCCAGACACATCTTTGGCCACTATTCGCCCAAAGAGAAGGATTATCTGGGGAAGAAACTGGTGCTCTCTAGATCAGAAATTCTGGAGGCTGTTATGTATTTCTCATTTCCATTTGATTTATAAATTTAAAACTTATACATCATCTTCTTCTGTAATACTGTATAATTAAACCTTGCAACTAATATTAAACTGTCCTAAAATAATTTAAAATAGTTTCTCATTTGATCTCACATCTCTTGTAGAGAACATCTGACAACATCCATTTTGTATATGAGTAAAGCTAATGTCCCCAGAGATTAAGTAGTCTGTTTAAAGGCTCACAAGTTTGTTTGTGGCTAAGCCTCCTGATTCTTAGGACAACATTCTTTACATTCTGTGACACAGTTATTATTGTTAAGTTATTAAAACTTATCTTTAGGCTTGCATTCATATGCATGCCTGCAAATCTTCTAAGACACTCTAATTCAGGCTAGTATTCTGTTTTAAAAAATGATATTAATTAAGTACAGCTTCAATCATCCACTTACCTTGTTAACAAAGTCCATTTTCTTTCCTTAGCACAAACAAACCCTACATGAGTAGATGTTAGCTATACTTCTACTTGGTTAAAGATACCAAATATAAAAGAGCAAACGAATTTCATGAAGCTAGCAGAGGGAATAGATTCATTACATCCTGACTGTTGAATCTAAGCTCCTAGGCCAGCTGTTAGAACTTAAATGAGTTCAGGGGTCAGAAGACAATATTAATAAATGAAGTGTACCAGAGTTGCTGCAAAGTAGGATCTGAATAGTACTCTCTGGACAGAGACACACCTTGAATATTAGACACATAAGAACATGTTTCATGAGGGATGCCTGAATGGTTCAGTCGGTTAACTGTCTGCTTATGGCTCAGGTCGTGATTTCACAGTTCCCGGAGTTAGAGCACTGTGAACCCCATTGGGCTCTGTGCTGACAGCTCAGAGCCTGAAGGCTGCTTCTGATTCTGTTTCTCCCTCTCTGCCTCTTCCCCTGCTCGCCTTCTGTATCTCTTTCTCAAAAATAAACATTTAAAAAATTTTTTTAAAAAAGAATCTGTTTTGGGGCGCCTGGGTGGCTTAGTCGGTTAGGCGTCCGACTTTCGCTTAGGTCATGATCTCGCGGTTCGTGGGTTCGAGCCCCGCGTCGGGCTCTGTGCTGACTGCCAGCTCCGAGCCTGGAGCCTGTTTCAGAGTCTGTGTCTCCCTCTCTCTCCGACCCTCCCCTGCTCACGCTGTCTCTCTCTCTCTCTCCTGGAAATAAATAAAACATTAAAAAAAAAAATTAAAAAAATGAAAAGAATCTGTTTCATGAGACATGTGGTCACTTTATTTTCTTTGTAGTAGGAAGAGAATAACAATCAAACACAGTAATGGATAGCAAGTAAAGCATGGCCTCGGTGTTATGGAGACATGAGGAAATAAGAGGGACTATGGGGAATGGATAAAATATATCTTCTCGAAAGGGCTAGAAGCTACTCAAGTTCAACTGATTGTTTCCATGTGAGAATGCACAACCGCTGTGGCATGATAGTCTGATTTTTACGAGACCAATAAATTCATATATTCACACAGCATCTTCACATTTACAAAATTCTGGCAGCCATCAAAAATTATCGTTTAGGCTGCTGTGAAATCCAGATGCTCTAGACTGAATCAGAAACACATATAGATGAAGCTGGAACCAGGAAGTAATATGAAAATTCAGAAAAGGGTGTGTTTTAAAGACTTCTGTGAGAACTCTTGTCATAATCAGAAGGTTCCTGAGTTACAGTTCAGAGTAAGACTTGAATTAACCTTTTAGCAATTAAGTAAAAGTGTACTTTTCCGAGCCTGGTCTGACAATTCTCTGATTTAAAAACAATGGCCAGGGAACTAATGGAAACACCCACAGCTCAAATTACTAAGTAAACACGTAGATTGTTTGCTAGGAGATATTAGCTTGTCATGTGGCAGATACTGAGCTGCGGCTTAGAGTCTGGGCTCAACTAAGGACACACTATGGAATTTTCTCTCCCGACAGTAGCCATTTGGCTAGGTGCCTGTTGGATGACTGAGATAAAAGGGTCCTTCAATCAGAGAAAAAAGCTTACCTCAATGGTATTCCAGAAATCCAGAGCACATTCTCTGCCCTCTCTTTATCTCTTCTATTTTCTAGTACAGGAAGCTGTTAACAACACAGTAGAGAATTATTGTAAACACTGAGAACCTCAAATAATTACAGCTTTTTAGTTGAGCTGATAATCTCAGAGTAGTGATTGAGACTTTGAGATTCAATGCATCTTTGTGCAACAAATATTGTTCAGGAACCATGAAATGAAATGCATAGATAATGTAGATAATGTAACATAGTTTCAAAATAATATTTAAAAATAAACAATGTAAAGCCCTAATTCAAACATAAAAAAATAAAAGAATAACATATAGAATAATATATGTTAAAATTTGTTAAACACTAACTAATCTAAAGGACTAAAGCATCCTCAAAATTTTCCAAAATGCCCCTACAGTGTAGCTCTACATGTGATGAGAACTGCTTCATTGATTTGAATTTGTGGTATACACATAATTTACCTTTCTAAGCGTTTTCCACAAAATACCATGAGTTTCTTCGGACAGCTGCCTAACGAGATGCTTCAGGTAGGGTAAGCGTGGCACATTCTAATCTATTTTGGAAATACTACCACTTCATGTGACCATATTCGATAGTCTGAAAAGTCCTGCAGAAATGAAACTCATTTAATTCCGTTTATCCTAGCACTCTTCAAATTTATTTGATCATAGAAAACCTTTTTCCAAATAAACTTAATAATATATCCCTCCTGTTTTGTTTCACAGTCTGGACTGTTCAGGATAACAGCTTTCCTAGGGGAAGAGATCAAGGTCTCTGTAGAATGAAAGTGGATTAGAAATAGATGCGTATTTTAGGCAGTTATAGGGACATGGTTCACCTATGCTTTGGGCCTCTGAGTGGTTCAGTCAGTTAAGCATCTGACACTTAATTTTGGCTCAGGTCATGATCTCACAGTTAGTGAGTTAGGGTCCCACATTAGGCTCTGCACTGACAGTGCCCCACCCTTGCTTATGTGCGCATGTACATGTTTTTTTTATCTCTTTCTCTCAAAATAAATAAATAAAAAGAAAGACTATGCTTTAAATATCTGAGTAACTTTTTTAATACTCAAAATTTCCAGAGAGATTATAATAATTCAATGAGCAATTCATGGTATCTCTAATTCTACAACTATTCTGTTTATAAATTATTGGGGTTTTTAAATATACTATATACATTTAAATAGTGCTTTACTAAACACAGGCCCTGTGAAAGATAGGTAATAAATAGTGAGGCGAGTTTATTAAATTTCTTGCCCACAAAGAATTTATTTCCTTCAAAATATTGCAAGATCTTCTTGGGTCCTCTGTAGTATGTAGCAAATGTTAGACACTTGGTGATTAGTTACAGATTTACTGATTTTTCTGTTTGAGAGACCTATTTAAGAATCGCTAACATAGAGAGGCATAACTGGATTAAAACGAGATATGGCCTGCTTGAGGTAAATAATCACTTTAATATCATCCCATCATTACACCTTCAACATCACATCATCACCACCATCTATGTTTCTCTGTAAATGGCACCACACAAAGTTTCATATAAAATTTTAATAAATAAATGCATACATACATAAATACATCATTTTAAGCGTCATTTTCTTAGAGCAAAACCACTGGTGAGAAATTGCTTCTCTTCATCTTTGTTAGTCACATCATCTTACTCATCATGAAGTCAGTATTCTGTAGCCCTAGCAGTTCTCATTTTTTATAAACATGTACGATATCATCAGTGCCTAACATTTAATGAGCACTTATTATGTTCCAAACATAATGCCAACTTCCTTAGATGACTTATGCCAGGTAACCATCACCACTCTATGGACTAGTGGTAAAGATGAAGAGACCAGGACAGAATGCTGTTCAATAATTTGCTCAAGGTGTTAGGGTCAGAATTTGATCTCAGAGCTTGTGACTCCAGAGCCAAAGCTCTTCAGGTGAGAAAGAGTCAAGAAAAGAACAACTCTTAACTTTCACACCTGTATTTGTAAAGCTGTGCAGTTGCAACATGAATTTGTTACCCTAGCTCTTAATTGATAGGTATGAGAAGTGATTCTTAAGTGACTTGACTCCCTTCTGTAGTTCTAAGACTCAGTTCCCTAGAGGAAGATATATTTGCTTTTCAAAGAAGAAACATTTCCATCAAGATATTTCCAGTAGCTCTAGGATGGTAAACTGTGTTTCAGCCAACTTGATTTTCTTAGCCTGGTTTGGAAGCAGAGTTGAAAAAAATAAAACTAAGTAATTTCATCTTTTCTCATCCAATTTCCACATCCTTTCCTCTCTTACCTTCAAATAAGCAAAGAGTGACTTGTAAAATGTTTACTTTTAAACACTGAAATTATACATTAACAAAAAATATTTAGAATAAACATAAAGAAAGAGGGTATTTAATTGATTGATGAATTCAACCTTGGCTGGGGGAAATGAACAGGAGTTGATTCTCTCTGAATTCATTTGTGAAAATTAACAACATCAACAAAAATTTAAGAGCAAGAACTTCAAGATCACACACCTTTGAATAGCTTTCTTCCAGGGGTCACTCCACGAAGAGCTATCATGGCCATTGCTGTCAAAAGAGAGGCACCACAACTGCCCAAAAAGCAAAAGCAGCAAAATTTCAAAAGATTTTGTTTAGAAGTAGAAAAACAGTTGGTCATTAACTGATCTTTACTCCATTATCTACTTTTGCTTATAAGTAAAATTTTAATATCCCACTTTTCATTGTCACTTACTTGAGTTTTTACTGCCTTATAAATGAAAAATGATGGCAACAGAAACAAACTCCCAATACCTAGATGTACTCATGTCTAATTCTTACAACTCCAAGTTTTTAATGCATTTACAGGATCTATGATCTAACAGTAATCAACTATACCTTTACTTCAGTATCTTAGAATCTGCATGCAAATTGCCAAGGTGTACACAAACACACGACATACAACATTTTAGTAAATTATTTGCACCAAAGAAACCACCTGTATTTCTGGCTTTAAATTATATATGCTCTTTCTCCCTCCACCACCACCACATGCTTGCATTTTCCCAAGTGATGCTAAAATGAGACTGTACCACATTAAATTTCATCTGTAACATTCCCAGTCACGGCTATATTCTATTAAGATTTCCCTGTAGCTTTATCCCAACTCTGCTCTGTCTACTGTTTTTAAAGCAAAGTACGGTCAGGTTTACTCCAGTTTCAAGGTCATTTATACAGACGCTAAATAAGATTGGCCTTACTATAGAACTCAGGGGAACTGTATATGTTACCTTTCTTTTTCTTTTTCTTTTCTTTCTTTTCTTTTTTGTTACCTTTCTTTCTCTACAGTCTTCCATTCACAATCGTGGGGAGGAATCTATGTGTGTTTGTGTGTTTTACTGTCTCTTTTGATATTCATTCTCAAACACAATTTGCTCAATCTATTGATTCAACACTTTATGGACATAAGGAACAAGTTATTATTTAAAAAATAGCATTCTTACATTCATTCAAAAGAGAACAAATTTATAAATGTATCTATAGTAAAACATGTTAAAAATTAAGTATGAAAAACATATTGAATATCAAGAAAATAAAAACAGATAGTAAAACTGAATATATAAGCATCTTTACATCTTGTTTTAAGTTTAAAATAGTTATCTAAAATTTAGCATCTTCTTTTCCAATTTATGGGTTTTTCCCATAGAAGTCAGTCCTCCACTTTGAAGGTTTCATTTGCATATGATGTACTAAGTTTTTAACTGAACATTTTATATATCTGTCAGAAATATTTTTATGTGGTTCATCACATATTTTTTAATTTAATATTTTTAATCTATTGTTTTTATAAAAGTAATGGTGCTATGCTTTGTAATATCTCAGTAGATTTAAAGACTCTGGAAATTATTAGTACACTTATCCTTACAAATATTGTGCTGTGAGGTTAATCATTTCAAATTTGTTATATTGTAGTGGTTGGATTGTGAATCAGGGTGTCAGTTTGTTATGTGTTAGAATTTCTAATAGAAAACATTTTTATGTTAGAAAATTATAAGCTTATGGATAACTTATTTTTGAGATCTCCACCTATTACCATAAATGATTCTGAGAATTTATTTTTAGGCATATTTTAAAATATTCCCTGGGTCATCAATATCCACTAAAAAGTTATAGAGATTTTATTTTCCATCATGTTCTAGCATGGAATCAAATATGAAGTATCTTTGCTTAGAAATATTTGCTTTACATTTTCTGCTCACACATTCTAAATATTCACCCACTCCTGCATGTAAAAGACCATATAGTGAGGCCCTGAGATCATGTTGGGAGGAAAGAGGTCCAGATAAGATCAGCCTTCTAGCTGCCTTTGTCAAGACAAACACGAGGGAAGCCATCTTGGACCCTCATTCAGTTCAGTCATCAACTGAATACCACCAAGTGATCCAAATTGATGTCACATGGAATAGACTATTCTCAAAGTCTAGTCTTACCCAAATCCTTGATGTGCAGATTGTGAACATATTAAAATGATTGATGATGTTTAAGGTACTAAATTTTGTGTTGATTTGTTATGCAGCAATAGAGACTAGAAACTGTCTTTCAGATTGCATTAGAATATTGATTATATAAAATATAGTTTCTATATATTCATAGTGTTTTCCTCAAAAAGCCTAGTATTTATTAAATAAAAAATGAAGAGTACTTTAGCTCTTTTTTTCTGTCTTTTAATAATATTTTGTACAACCCTCCATCATAGATTTTTTTAGACTACCTCAATGATGGGTTTATACGTTTTGCTTGTCTCTCAGAGAGAAACCCCAAAAAAGACAATATGAGTAGCAACAGTTTTCAAGTCACTGAACATCAAATAATGAAGATCTTTGAAAGACCGGAGAAAAATGAAGTGTCTTCAGGATTGCCCCAATGGACCCCATGAATTAAGATATGGAGACTGAGATGGAGATCAAAGCATCTAGCATTCATAAAAGAAAGAACTAGAGAGGAATGGGATACACACAGAGGATTATGTACACCCACAGAGAGTCCCCCTGGGATGTTCAACTGAGTACTGATCATGTGAGGGAATTACCTGAGGCTTAGAGAAAAAAATGCCTGAGAAGATGAGAGGTACCAGGGTATGGCACTCACATAGGGACAGGAATAATGTGTGGTTCATCAAGAAGACCAGTTAAAGATCCTGAATAGAGTTCACAGAAGGCTTTTTCCTAGTATTGGGAAATAATTAGCCCTAGATTGAACATTTCTCCAGTACTACCTAACACATCTTAAAAACAAGACATGAACTTATCAAACTAATTCTAAGTTATGTAACAACACCCAAGAACAAAGCTCAAGACTCTTTATGGAATCTTTACAGGAATACAAAAATGCCCAGTACCCAACTAGGTAAAACTCACAATGTCTAACATCCATAAAAACTGTTTTTATTGATTGCAAAGAAGCAAGAAAATACACCTTACAATCAGGACCAAAAGCAATCAATGAAAATGAACTCAAAACTGACACAGATATTAGAATTAGCACAGAACATTAAAATAGTTATAACTCATGTCACAAAAGCAAAATATTAAGCGGATATGTATAAGATCTATATTTTTAAAAAGACTCAAATCAAACTTCTTGAACAGAAAACTACATGGGAGATAAAAAAGAAACACACTGGATAGAATCGACAACAGATTAGATGGAAGAAATTACACTTTCATAATTAACTTGCTTCGCACATCTACTGAAAAATGGTTGCAAAAAATAAGTATAACATGGGCTTAAAGTTAAATAGAAAAGAGTAGGGGATAGAAATATTATTTTCCTGTAGCTGTGCACCAGCCTGGGTAGCTTGCACACATTATCTCCTTTCACCCTCACAATATAATCATTCTCACAACAATAACAATCTCACTTGATTTTCATATTATCCATGTCTTTCAAATGAGAAAAGTGAAGCTCATAGACATTCAGTAATTTGTCTTATATTACACTGTTTGAGATTAGAAGGGCCAACATTTAAGCCCCTGTCTACCTCGTTCTTTGATGCTGAACTTCCTGTGGCTTATTCTCTGACCTCCAGAACATCTATTTCCTGGAATGAAAAGATTGTTCTATTTCCCACCATTCTATCTACCTTATCTAGCTGGAAAGAGGAATATAAACAGAAGAGGTACATACCTTTCTGCTTGGGGTGAAATGTTTACACATTAACTATTGCTCATTTTCCATTGTTCAAAATTTAGGCATATGCCCACATCTATAAAAGAGGGAGGGTAGGAAGCATAGTCTTGAACTGGGTGTTCAACTAATAATTGGCTCTTCTTCTGAAACCTTCTGCAGCCATTCTACAATGTGTCAGTAGAGCTACTCAGTTCAAGAATAATATATTCATTGACCTCCTCTCCCTTTATGAAATGAGAAAGAAAGAAAGAGAGAGAGAGAAAGAGAGAGAGGAAGAAGAAGTGAAGGAGGAGGAGAAAGGGGAGAAGAAGGAAAAAGTAAGGAGAAGGGAAAGAGGAGGAAGAAGAAGAGAAGGAGAAGGAAGAAGAAGAAAAAGAAGAAGAAGAAGAAGAAGAAGAAGGAGAAGAAGAAGAAGAAGAAGAAGAAGAAGAAGAAGAAGAAGAAGAAGAAGAAGAAGAAGAAGAAGAAGTTGTTGTTATTTCCTCCTGTAAGTCAGTTTTTAAATTCTGAAATACCTAACATATGGTTCTGCTTAGCTGACAGATCTGTGGCATTGCACAGAGGAGATCTAAAGAAAATCCTCTCTTTGGCAGCAAGTAGAAACAGTTAGTGCCTGGGGGAAGTAAATAACCACCATTATCATGGCCACTTAGAAATCAGATAATTGTTGTTGCACCTTACTTTTTATTAAACAACATGAGAAAGTCATTGCAGACTAACTTCTTTATGTGATTTTAAACTTTTAAAAATGTAATTTCTAGAAGAGGGGTTTTAAAACAATGGCGTGATAAGAAAAGACGGTTCCTGAAACACTTAACCAGTTCATTAAGCAAGGAAATAAAATCCTCAATAAAAGACAGATCCTCAATAAATATTGTATTTTTGAAATGGTTCTGTTCTTAAAAACTATCATATGGATGATCATTTTCCTGTTTTGAATTAAGTGTATTACATTTCAATAAGGAAAATATGGACAAATGTCTGAAAACTTCTCTTGGATTTCTTGACCTTTTAAATACCACACACAACACGTAAAATTATCAACAAAATGATGCAAAGGGACAAAACAATTTTGAGGTGCAATTTGACTGCATTACTTACTTTTTTTTAAGTTGATAAGTGACTTATATTAGAAAAAAATGATGGGAGGCAACCAAAAACAGGACTCTGAAGATGACATTTTGGTTTCTCTTCTGTCACAACATAACTCTGAGTTTGGATCTTCTCAATACTATAGCTCATACTTTACAACTCTCTTCTGTTCTCAAAGCTATTGAGGAAAGTGTTACTTGGATAATCAGGGAATAGAAAATGGTGAGCTAGAAGGTACATAATGTGTTTTCTCGGTAATCTATATGATTATTGAGAAGAATAATTAATTAATACTAACTATGGAGGTTCTGTGGATGTTCCTTCTGTATTCTGAAACTAAATGTGAATTTAGCTATATCTCAGATTTTCTCAAATTCTCACAAGTTGTTAAGGCTTTGTTTTTACTTTAGTTATCACTTCAGCTAATCTTCCTTTCACACATATGAAGCTTCCCAGTTACCTTAAAGCCTATGCTACACAAATAAAATTCCTGCAATTTTTTACCTTCTTTTAACTTTAAAATGTATAAGGAAGTAAAATTTACCATAAATGATAATGATAAGTAGATTGAGAAGAGATTTCCTCAGGTCCAGCTAAGACATAAAGTAACTTTCTGGAAACACACACACACACACACACACACACACAAAACAAAACCCAAAACAAACCAAAAACTATTATTTTGTGCATTTTTTATTTTTCATATATTTTTCCTTAAAGATAAATGTTCATGGTTTGAATCATAAATCAGAAGTACAGGATTAGACTCATGGGTTTATGTAAATTCCTTAATCTTGCTTCCAAAATTCCCATTAAATTGTCTACAAACTATGAAAATGTGGGGGACAAATATCCACACTGGCAAAGATAGCTAAGGAAGAGTACCACCCATATACAGAAAACTGGTGGAATTTCCACTAGGTATCATGTCAAAGGAGACATTTTGTAACAACTTAAATACAAAAAAAATATCACAATTGACAATTTTACATAATGTCACTTCTCCACTTTTTTGGAATACATAGTGTTTTAGGCAGGTATTAAGGGTAAAACATTAATAGAATCCAAATGACCACCTTAGTTGAAGAGTGTTTACACACTCCTCAGGAAACAATATTTTCAATGCTGTAAACTTAAGAAACAAAGAAATTGAAAAAACAGACATTATCAAAATGAATGTTTTCTAATGTTTCTGTGTGGCTGAATCCTCAAATGCCACCTACTAATATTTTTCCCTTTATATAAAGCCACCCAAACATGAAGATTTCTCTGTGAAAATTTTGAGTGGAGATACACATCTATTATTAACAGAACCCAACTCAATTCTTGCTTTCCATCTCAAGTCATTATTGACAAGCATATGGAATCAGTTTATTAAAGTGTCTAAATTCAATGGTGTACAAACATGAAACGCATGGTTTTCCCTCATCGAACTTGTCACTATTCAAAAGTCATCCCTACAGTAAATGCAGTCGCGTACAGTTGTTGAGAAGAAGGACAAGCTTCCTTTTAGGCACGTTTGTTTTCCAGAACTTGTTTATTTGGGGTTGTAGAAAGCCCCCTCATCTAACTCATTCCCTTCTTAAGAAGAACATTGCAATTTTAACTTGCTTTTTCCTTTCCCTGGTCTTTTATAGACAAGGTCCACAGCGTGCTGTGTACTGGTTGGGGCACAGCCTAAAGAGTTCAACCAACCCCTAATGAGTCCTCTGAGAACTGTTTGGCCCCAGTAGCTCTTTTCACACTTGGGTAATTTCTGTGGACTCTTTCCTGGCTTTGGTCTGTAACTGCCACTTCCATTGCAATAAGAATGCTCTCACTCAACATCTTTTTAAACATGGACCTGCTTGCATAACTGAAAGATACCACAATGCCATGAAAGTGTTCTACCACCACAAGAGATGGAAGCGACAACACGCTACAAAGCCTCAGGGAAGCCACTAAAAAGGAAACAATCCAACTAGGGAAAAATTCTTTTGAGATCAAAAATGTTTCTAAATTATAAACAGTGATGATGTGTCTGAAGAACCGACAGACTGATGATAGATTATAAAGTACTTGGTTGGGGCACCTGAGTGGGGCTCAGTCACTGAAGCGTCCAGCTTCAGCTCAGGTCATGGCCTCACGTTTTGTGAGTTCCAGATTCTCTCTCCCTTTCTCTCTCTGCCCCTCCCCGACTAGCTCTCTCTCGCACGCTCGCTCTCTCTCTCTCAAAAATAAATAAAAAACTTTAAATATTATTTTGTTATTCCCTTTACCGACAGGTGAGGCTTGTTTCTCTCTTTTGAATCTAGGCAGTCCCTGTGCTGCCTGACCAACCAATACAGTGATAGTGACGCTGTGCCGTTTTGGGGTCCAGGCCTTGAGAAATTGGCGACTTCTATTTCTTGATGCCTGTAACACTTGCCACGTGAGAGATTTTACTGCCCTGAGGCTGCCACTCTGCAGAGACGAAGTGGAAAAACCACTTGGAGTCGTCTAGAGATTTCATGAAGAGAAAAAGTTGCTTCGCTAGCCCTCCCACCATGCCAGCTCTGAGCTCTTGAAAGCATCCCTAAGGAGGCCAGCGTGGGAGAGCGCAGATGGTTCTGTCCGCACCTGCCCAAATGGCACACTCATGAGCATGCTGATTGCTGATATTTTAAGGCATTCAGTTTTTTGATTATTTGAAAGACGGCAACACATAAGTAGAACAGACAGTATAGAAGATAAAGTAACATGAAAAAGACAAACTCAGTAAATTCCCTAGGAAGAGAGAATTTAAAAATAATCTAATGATGATAGGGAAAACTATAACTTTGATGGGAGGCTATAGAAAAGCTGATTTATGAAACGTAGGAATTTGGGAGAGTTAACATTCCCTGCTCTTGTTTCTACATGATGTAGCCATGAATTTGTGTGTTTTTCTAGAATTCTCTTCATTTGATAAGTCATATTCGTTTCAGATGAAAGCAGTACATCTACTATTACATACATATGAAGAAAAATACAGAAACATCATAGAGAAACATTATTATATTTCCATATATCTGTTACATTAAATTAGAAAATATATGAGAAATCTGAACAATAAATAAAGTTGAATGAAGTGATCACTACCTTTAAACTTCCCAAATATACATGATGCTTTATTCTTTCCGAAAGCTCACAAATCATTTTATAGACATTAATACTGCACAAGGCTAAAAAATTAAAAATTTCTAAATATAAGAAAAAAAATTATAAGCATCATTCATTAAACATAATGTTATTAAAAATATATACCAAACTTTAAATAATGCTTATGGAATACTTGGCATATGTCCCCTTTTTCCAACACTACCACAAACCACTCAGCATATACATCCTCCAAAACACATTTTCACATCTGAATATTTATTTATTAAAAAAATTTGAAGGGGGCACCTGGGTGGCTCAATCAGTAAGGCATCCAACTTTGGCTCAGCCCATGATCTCGCAGTTCGTGAGTTCAAGCCCCTCACTAAGCCCTGTATCAGGCTCCACACTGACGGTACAGAGCCTGCTTGGGATTTTACCTCAGTCTCTCTCTCCCTATGCTCCTCCCCAACTTGCAAGCATACATGTGCACTCTTTCTCTCAAAATAAATAAACTAAAACAAATTAAAGTGGTAGAATTTGGGGGGGATGCATATCAAAATTTTGAGGAAAAATGCAAGATGGTACTCATATCTAGATAAATAACTTTAACAGCTTACCTTAAAAATAAAACATTAAAGTTTACAATAAAATTTAAGTATTTTCATACCTATTTACTTTAAAATATATTCTGCATATTTTTATTTTGAAATGGTTTAAGAATAATGATATATGCAAGTAAATAAAATAAATATTCAGGTTCAGAATTTTAAAGTGAAAAATTAAGTAAACCTGCAAAAATGGTAGAAATGAAAGAAGTTGAAAACTAAATATATTGAACAAGAAAAAAAACTCATAAATAATTTGCTAATTTGATCTTAAAACAATAAAGTAGTACAAAAAGCGTGGCCAGATAACTTTGAAAATAAGAGAAAACATAAATATTATAGCCTAGAAATAAACCTTATATTTCAGAAATATTTTATCTATATGATAGCCTCCCTAACAAAGCAACTTCAGAATTTAGAATATTTCTTAAGAACAGCAGCATGTGTGAGGTTCCTTGAATCCCCAACTTTATCTCCCTTTCAGTCCTATATAAAAACCAAAATCGCTTCTGGTTTCTCCTTGATAACAACGGTCTATCCAGATGTAACACAGCATCTTAGTCTCTGTGTATAGTCTGTACTCAGAACTGCCTCATTTCCCAGAGATACTTGCAGACTGTCAGTTGGTTGTTGGTTTTATTGCACAAAGCCCCAAAAGGGGCTCCAACTGTTAATTGCCAAATCCATGACCTCAGCCAAAGTCAGATGCTGAACCGACTGAGCCACCCAGGAGCCCCTCAAGTTATAAAGTTCTAGTGCTCACTAGTTTTGGCAAAAGAATTCATTTCAACTGACACTATTTCTATCCTAGCGTGAAGTCCAGCTTAGCTGTTAATACCATTTCTGTTTACTAAAGTTAAGACTAAGTTATCTTTTGGAAGAATCTTTATTCCATAACTAATAACACCTCTATATGGTTTGCAGAATATCTCCACCATAAAACTGCTGAACTTCTATGAGTCAATGTTAAGCATGTCTGTGTGCAGCTACAAGCCCTTCAGGATTCAATCTATATTAGTTGTTTCCTCTTCTATCTCCTTTGTACACAAAGAGCAACCAATTTCACAATCACATGTTGTTACTTACTCATCTGCTCTTTACCTTTTAATTAAGGCAAAGAAAAAGAACATAAAGTATAAGCCATTTCTATCATTCACAGTAAAGCATCCCAGGCAAGTTAAGTAGCATGTGGCTTGAGTTTTGGAAAAAATAAGCTTTACTCAAAAAATACCTTGTAGTACAACAACCTGTATAGCTAGAAGATTCCAGATAAACTCTAAGCCCAACATAAAGTCAGAGGATAATGAAAATAAACAAAAGATTAATGATTTAATATTTCTTCCCCAAACAAGTATGAAACAAAGGTGAATTGTTGCATAGCCTAAGGTAGGCAGGAATGAATCAAATGTTCAACTTCCCTAGAAAAAGATAAAATGATATTTAAAGTATTTTAAAATGGCACATTGTGCATTGACTTTGAAGATATTATTCCAAAGTTCTAATAATAGAGCATAATCCATTTCATTTAGACTTCAGTTAAATGTGTTTTTGATGTAATAATACATTAACATAATATTCTAATATTTTAAATTATGACTTCAGGTCATGACTAATTAATCTATGGGGTTTTATTAGACTCTTTAAAACCCTAGAAATAGTTGGTAAAAAAGAAAAATGATGTTTTAATGACTATTTTAAAGCAGTTTAGTCTTTAAAAAGAAATCTGGCTCTAAAAGTTCAAAATTCAAATTAAAGCATGATTTAATGCTTAACTTCCTCCATTTGTTTAGACTAAGAATTGATAGGGACAGCTAAATAAGGGGGTGCAAGGAGGCTCATTTATATAGTAACACAACTTTTATATTGAGAATTTTTCTATTTTGGGGGAGTCATGAAAAGATGAAATAGTTCTTAATTTTTCTGGATCATAGAAAAATTGACATCTCTATCTGGAAATATTTTTGCATATTCCTATGCCTAATGACTATTAACAATTTTGAACTCTACAAATTAAGAATCATGAACAAGAGTTATAAGTTTTTCTGGAATCAGTTCATTTGATGCAAAACATGAATATAGTTGAAGGTAAAAGGTACATCTATAAACTTCCCAAATGAATGACTACAATGAGTAGTCCTAAGTACAATGTATTCTCCCTTGAGAATGAAAACTTATACCACAGACTAACTATGCAAAAAGATACCAGATGCCAGGAACATTTTGCTGGCCTCCTAGTAGGAATGAGTCCTATAAAATTACAAGGAAGGACAAATTATGATTTTCCAAAATAATGCCAAAATCTCTTTAAAAATTTTTTAATGTTTATTTATTTTTGAGAGAGTGAGAGTGAGAGTGAGGGAAGGGCAGAGAAAGAGGGAGACAGAGTCCGAAGCAGGCTCCAGGCTCTGAGCCCTATGCAGGGCTCGAACTCACAAACCAGGAGATCATGACCTGAGCTGAAGTCAGACGTTCAACTGACTGATCCACCACTGACTGGAACCACAATAATGCCAAAATCTTTACAGAATTTTTTCACTTATTCATTAAAAAAAATAAAAACAAATCATAATTCATGAAGTTTTGAGTTTATCTTTAGCTTGAGTTTTTATACTATCCTAGTTCTTATTGATTAGTATTAAATTAAGTCAATAGATTTTAGGGGCACCTGGGTGGCTCAGTCAGCCAAGTCTTGGACTCATGATTTCCATTCAGGTCATGATCTCGCAGTTTGTGAGATGGAGCCCCTTGTCAAGCTCTGTGCTGACAGCACAAAGTCTGCTTGGGATTCTTTCTCTCCTCTCCGGCCTTCCCCGATCCCTTTCAAAATAAATAAATAAACATTTTTTTTTTAAAGAAGGATTTTAAATACCATTTTCAGTTAGGTACCCACTAATGTGCCAGCTCTAAGGTTGCCAAACTAGAGCGTGAGAGCAAAATACAGCCTGCCGTTGCTTTTATATGACTCATGATCTAAGACTAGTCTTTATATCTTTCTAAAAAATGTTTATTTATTTACTTTGAAAGAGAAAGAGAGAAAGAGAGAGCACAAGCAGGGGAGAGGAAGAGATAGAGAGGGGGAGGGAGGATCCCAAGCAGGCCCCATACTGGCACAGTGGAACTCTGCACAGGGCTTGATCCTATGAATCCTGAGATTGTGACCTGAGCCCAAATCAAGAGTTCAGGCACTTAACTGACTGAGCCATCCAGGCATCCCAAGAGTGGTTTTTGTATCTTTCAAGAGTTGAAGAAAATGAAAAGAAGAATTAGAGACACATAAAAAAATTAGATTAACATGGAGTGCCTGAACCGCTCAGTCAGTTAAGTGTCTGACTTGGGATCAGGTCATGATCTCACAGTCCATGGGTTCCAGCCCATTTGGAGTCTGTGCTGACAACTCAGAGCCTGGAGCTTGTTTCTGATTCTGTGTCTCCCTTTGTCTCTGCCTTTCCCCCTGCTCATGCTCGGTCTCCCTCTGTCTCTTAAAAAATAAATAAACATTTAAAATATTAGGTTAATATCAAATTTCAGAGTCCATCTCAAGTTTCATTGGCTCACAGAATTAAAACAGAAATTGTGAAGAATCTGAGAATTTACCTTATTTACCTATACATGTTGCAATAATAATATTTTGGGTCTACTGAGTTGAATAAAATAGATTGTGAAAATTAAATATACCTCTGTCTTTTAATAGGGCTATTAGAAAATTGTAAATTACATATATAACTCATGTTATATTTCTGTTGGACAGAATTGCTTTTATGATCAGCCTTACTAATGATCTACCAGAGAGGTACAAAAGGAGTTTTATGTCTCTTTCAATAGGATTAACCAATCAATAGAACAGCATAATTTTCAGATCCTACAAGATATAACATGAGTATGACAAAATGATAAGTGGTGATACCAGGAATATAAGGTCCATCCAATTCAAAGCCCCCACTGCCCTCAATTCTCCAACTTCTTTCTCTTAAGAATTGACAATATTACAAGATTAAATGGTTTTGGAAAAGATGAGTATAGAGCCTTTAGACATTTAACACCCAGAAATCATCCAAAATATCCAATTATATTATTATTGCTTTGTAAGTGGCAGAACATTTTCTTCATGGAAAGTTTCATTCCAAAATTCAAATCTTTATGGAGTAGAATTACAATGATAAAATTTAGGTTGTGTGTCCTGAATTCCTGTTCAGTCAAGTTTTCTTCCACCTGTCCCAGCCTCATGATAGTTTGGGAGAGTAATGTAGCTCAGCTTGAAGATAAGAACGTGAAGACACAGTTAAGCCAGAGGGTGAACATGCTGAAGTTTTTCATCAGTGCTTCATTGTCATAAAAATCTACAACTATCTTTTTAACTTGAAATATAAAATTCACTACTGAATCTTTTTGAGAGTTGTTCTCAAATTATAAATTAATATGTGAACTTGAAAATAAGTAGATATGATTTATGATTCTCCATAAATAAAAATGTATTCCCTAATCTTTAAACAATCCACACATAATTTTGTATTAACTTGAGCCACATGAAATTGCCAATTATGAAAATGGCAGTTTCACATAGTTCAACATGATAGATTAAAAAGATATGGATAATGGGTATAATAGCTACTTCTGTTGAATTTCTACAAACAGTATCTCTTCCGCTCTATTATCATACCCTAGGTTAAAACCAACTCCAGACAGAGGCATCTAGAAGAAAAATAACTAAATGATAGGGAAGTTGGATCTGATTTATCTGAGAAAATCCTTCAATTATGCAGAAGAGAAGTTCAAATTGGCTTGTTAATGATCTTCTGAGGAGTAGCTGCTAGATTTTGTTTAGGATTTCCTACTTTAGAACAACTTGCCACACAGCCAGATTACATAGCCTCAGGAATAAACTATTGAGTCAAGGGGATTTAAAGTCAGCTTCTTCACTCATGCAATGAAATCAAACCTCAGGTTATCAGCTGATTATTGATAACCATCTTCAATGCTGCAGCTTTCTAAGTCAATGCCATTACATGGTATTTCAGACTGTGGGAGAGCTTTTTGTATTAACAGATAGTTAATAGCATTTGTCAAACTCATCTTCCAAAAACCAGGAGGAATTTCTTTTGGATATTATCAGAAAGCCTGATAAACAGGCATATGTGTTTGAAAACAACTGTTTTAATTCTTACTTTGGACTATTAACTCATCCAACATCTATGGAACACATTTTAGCAATTATACTGGATCTAGGAAGAAAGAGATTTATTTAAATCCTAGTGTATGTCCTACAGAACTCACAGTTTAGCTGTAGGAAAAAGCCAGTGAACAGCATATAGGTGCTAGGTTAAACCATGGTTGTGAAT
>NW_027527951.1:992412-1213810 GCF_008692635.1 Crocuta crocuta
CAAGTTCTTAAGAAATTTTTTAAATGCAACTTTTTATTCTATAATGGGGTTCATAACGCTCTCTTTTCTGTTTGTCATGTCTAGAAGGAGCTGATTGGAAATAAGAATAGAAGTATGTGGGTGACATTATTATAGTAGTAATATAGATGATACAGTATGGGTATGTATTTTAAGAGTTTAAGAGGTACTATACTACAAAGTATGGTAATATTTTTGAACTACAAATTTTTATTTGTATGGTTATGACTGTCCTTTGTTTTGATGATTGTATAGCCAGAGGGTAAATCAAACAAGCTAAGAATTAAAAAACCCAATACTGGAAAACAAAATATATATTTTTTAAGCAGCTTAAAATTCTTTTTTTTTTTTATTTACCTGTGTATGGAGTTTGGTGGGGGTAGTAAAATGCAAACAGCAATACATTTGGAAGAAATAAAAGTCAGTGAAAGCCTGTTGATTTTTGGGTTTGGGTAGGTTTTTTTTGTTTGTTTGTTTGTTTGTTTTGAGGGAGGCTGCTTTGTTCTTTTTTTAAAAGAATTTTGCAGTTCACTGAGCAAGTTTATCAACGAAGATTTTGAAAACTACTGATGGCAGCAAAAATACCATTAACACCTTGATCTGAAGACAAGTGAACTCGTGCTTGGATAATTTCTTTATTCCAAGTATACCAAGGCCTCTTTGGAATGTCAGATTCTGAATGCTCACAATTTTGTGACAAATTTATAGATGTTTCTGCCCAAGTTATTTCTTGGCTTCCTCATCTAAAACCACTAGATTATCTTTGTTGAAGTTGAACAGTTTTATCACTCGATTCCATTTAATAGTTTTGAGCAAAAATGGACAAAAAAATTGTGGGAAAATAATCTTTCGGTATAATCATAAGTGGAACAAAACCAGACCACTTTAAGGCTGATAGTATTCAAAGTTGAGTGCTGTTAGAAACACAACAAACTAACTGAAATTTTTAGTTGTAGAAATCCTCTTGAAGAATTGAAGCTGAACTGCTTCTAATCAGCTTTCTCTCTGTCATGTTGAAATTTATAATTGTTAGTATCTTCTGTAATTGAGAATCAGTACAAAAAAAGTTTGCTAGGAAACATTTTGGGAATATAAGACATTAAAATTGTTTTAGAGTCTTCGATCTCATGAGCAAAATGGTATATCTTAATAAGCAGGGGTTTCTTAAGCTTGAAATACACACACACACACACACACACACACACAAGCTTGAAATATATATATATATATATATAGTGAAAGTAGAAACTTTAAAGTTGTTTTAGATTTTGAGAGAAATATTGAGATAATTTAAACATTAGAAAATACATTTAAAAGTCTCTATGGTCATTGAATTTAATCAGATGATTTCTTGTAGTTTAAAGAATATACAACTTCATATACGCTGGATAATGGTCCTAAATTTCATAAGTCAATCAACTTTCTAAGGTTTATGAACATTTCCGTATTCCTTTCAGGAGATAACATCATTCATGTATTGTTTATCAGATAATGGGAAATTTAGGAATTTGAGACATTTTACTTTGAAAATTAAATAAACCAACTACCTCGGGTTAGTTAGCTTTTTACTCTTGTAGTTCTAAATATAGATGAGATGATATTTTAACCTTTTATTTTTTAGGTGCCAGTTTACATGCTACCCTTTCCTTTTCCTTAAGATCTTCCCGGGGCGAATGGGTGGCTCAGTCGGTTAAGCATCCGACTTTAGCTCAGGTCATGATCTCTCGGTTCCCGGGTTCGAGCCCCGTGTCGTTGGGCTCTGTGCTGACAGGTACCTCAGAGCCCGGAGCCTGTTTCAGATTCTGTGTCTCCCTCTCTCTCTCACTCTCCCCTGCTCGTGCTGTCTCTCTCTCAGAAGTAAATAAAGCATTAAAAAAAAAAAAAAATCTTCTCTAGCACCCTTAATCATAAGTTCGTGCTACTTTATTTCCACAAATTCTTCTCAAAATATTACCATATGGCACTTTGCTAAGAACCAAGGAAGTAAACGTGAGAAACTCATTGTCCTCTACCCTCCCATAGGAAAGTACTTGTATTTTCTTTTGGCATTCAAATTATTCTGTATTTCCCATTAGTGTCTAACAAAGGGCTCTTGTTTTATTCATCCCTTTCTCCCCAGCACCCAGGTGAATGCCCAACTCATAGATATATTTGATGAATGGAATTTTTGAAGTATATCTTTTTTCATAAAAATTTAATATCTTTTGCTTATTAAAGAGGATCAGTCTCTATTTTTCATGACTAAAATGGTTTTCTAATATGAGATATTTGATGTAATCAGTTTAAGAACGAATGGTACAGAGGAAAAATAGGAAATCTGGCTGCCGACCTCTCAATTCCACTGTAATGTAAACCATGGCTGTCTCTTCACACTGTATACCACACACTGGCACAGAACCCGGCTCACTAACACCTGCTATTAGCAGTTCAACCAGTTAATTGAGAAAGTGGGAGAATTATTGGTGGGCATGTTGCTCCATCCATTACTCCATGTATGATCTGGCATCTTTTGATCCAACTTTACATCTCTGTGTCACTCTCTAGAAAACAGATTCAATCTTTGCAACAAAGTCAGATGTGAAGATTACGTGGAATAAATGTTTATAAAAATGTTTGGTAAGCTATCAATTGCTAACCAATTACATTGATATTAACTGTGATCTTCACTTTGTTTTGTTTTGCATTACCTTCTACAAAGAGACAAACCAAACGAAATAACTTCTTCTAATTTATCCTGCACATATTTTAATGATGTCATCAATATTTGGGGTTTCTTCTCTGCCATTTCTTCTGTATTCTTATTGGTTTTGTTGAATCTCTGTGATTCAAATTATAGTTTTGCATACTGATAGGTTCTCAAAATAGCTCACAAAGTAAATAACATCCAAAAGGATTTTCAATTTTAAGTCATTGAAGGGGTTTGTAAATTTGAAAACATTTTTGGTGTATTTTTCTTAACTGGATGAGTTATCCTAATAGGAGTCTTGATAATTTTTAAAATGCAGAAATTTTAGTTTCATTATCATTTTTCAAGTTTTACCAATACATTGAAAAATATCACAAGCTTACTATTATATGAGAAGGTAATTTTCTATTCAAAGATTTGCCCTTCTTTTTAATGTTATGTAAAATCCACTGTTCACTAGAGTAGGAGCCATCTAAGATTCTCATCATGATTTTTTATTGACTGTGGAAAAAAAATCATGTACGTGCTTGTCCTATGTTTCCCTGTTTCCATAAAGTTATGAAATACAAGTGTTGTAGCATAAACCTGAATATCAATCCTAGACATCTTTTATGCCTTTACTTGTCCCTTTGCCAAAGAGATATTACATGAATGTTCACAGAGATAATTTTAACATTACAAAAAGTTACTAATATTTAGTATTATTAATTTTTTAGTGTTAGAAGTCTGAAGAGGCCCTCAGCATTTACCCAATAAAAATTTAAATTTTATACATATCAAAAATATCATATACGGAGTGCCTAATAAGTTTCAAAACTTGAATTACAAGTAGCAAATATAAATAACAAAAGGTCTTTTTTTGTGTGTGCAATGTCTATTTATATTAAAGGAGAGTCTTTCTAATGCCCATACAGTACTCTTCTATATAAAGATAGCTTAAAACTTTCTGATGCTTTAAAGGAAAGGCAGTCTTTTATTGATGCTTATCTGTGAATTACTGACAAATTAAAACAAGTTTTATCTACTTTGTTTTCTAGCAAATATGTCTTACTCATCTAGTGCCAGATTTTATTGAAGAATATTAGGTTAGTTTATACACATACAAGAAAATTACAATGAAAATAATAAAAATCTGGCAGGGTTAGTAAAGTAATTGGAATTAACATTAAAAAAATCTATCCCGGGTCTTATCAAACACAAATCTTCTTATACAAAATTTTTATTGGTGTGAAAAATTCAAGTAACAAACAGCCTTGTGAATTGAGGACATTTGAAGGAAGAGATGGAATTTTTGTAGTTAATCTTATGTATGTTTTGAATTTTTTGAATGCCATAATAGAAGCTCAGATTTTAGTGTGAAAATTTAAAGGCTCCTTATTACCGGATTCATAAGTCAAATTCAACCGCACCATTTCTTTATCGATATACTTATTTCTGAATGGGTCTTCGCAAATGTTCCTCATGTGGTCCCATGCTAAAAGTTCAAGTTAAATAAATCATCTAGTGAAGATAGTTCCTTCCAGAACACATTAAAGTCCCTCTGAATTGGAGACTCTATCTTTGCCATATATACTCATCTTTTATTTAACAAATTTTTGTTGAGTTCTGGGCACTGTTCTAAGCACTGGAAAGCCAACAGTGAACAAAATACAGAAAAAAGATCTCTGCCCTTATGAGGCTTAAATTTTAATGGAGGACACAGATAGTAAACAAATAAGTAAGTATGTGTAGTTTATGTTAGATAGTGATAGATATCCAAATGGAAAATAAAGCAGGGGATTAGGTAGTATCAGATATGTTTGTGACATTTCAGAGTCACTGAAATTGTAACATTAAGGTAAAGACCTAAAGAAGGTAAAGGAGGAAGTATTTGACTATCTGGAGGAAGGGAAGTCCAGGAAGACAGAAGAGGAAGTGCAGAGGCCCAAAGCAGATGTGTCTAACAAATAGTAGAAATAGCAAGAAGGCCAATGTGACTGACATGGAAAAAATGAGATGCCAGAGTAGGAGTTCAGGGTTGGAAAAGTAAGGAGGTGATGGAAAGGCATGTAGAAGCTTAAGATCGTTGCTCATTTTTTTTTTTTTAATTTCACTCTAAGACTGGTAGAAACTACTCAAGGGTTTTAAGCAGGACCAATAGAATCTTAAATTTAAACAGGATTCTTTACATGACATAGCGCAACCAGAATGAAAGAAAGCGAGACAAGAGGGAATACTGGGTAGATGGCTACTGGAATAATGTATAGAGGAGAGGTGAAGATAATGGCTCAACCTGGAATGGGAGCAAAACCCAAAGGATTTGTTGAATGATTGAATGGAAAATCTGAGAAAAAAAGAAGTGCCATGAATGAGATGCAATGGAAGAGTGAAAACACAAGCAAATGGATGAAGCAAATGGAAACACGGAAGTGCCATTCACTGAGATGAAAAAGAATGTGGATCAATCTCTCTCATTTCTTGGCAAACATATTTCAACTATTAGTTTCCTTTTAAAAACTGCACTGTGTCTCACAATATTTGATGAATACTCTCTTAAAGATCATTCTGTTCTAGATAGTTTATATTTTTTTCTTATGACTTCTTTTTTAAGAAAATCATTACCTAAATTCTATGTTACCTAATTTTAGTGATACGACTTTTTCAAATTTCCTTTAGTTATTAGTTTACACTTTCACTGATATATTGGTGTCGAGTTTTAAAAATGTATTAAGGATTATTTTTGCCCTAGCATATGATAAAAGTTTGTGAAGGCTTGGAAAAATTGTGTGTTGTGGGTGTAGAGTTTATAATCATTTACTCAGATGTTTCTTTTTTTATAATTTTTTAATGTTTATTTTTATTTATTTCTGAGAAAGAGAGAGGCAGCGTTAGCAGGGGAGGGTCAGAAAGAGAGGGAGACACAGAATCAGAAGCAGGCTCCGGGCTCTGAGCTAGCTGTCAGCACAGAGCCCGACGGGGGGGGGGGCTCGAATCCACGAACGACGAGATCATGACCTGAGCCGAAGTCAGACTCTTAGCCGGCTGAGCCACCCAGGTGCCCCTCAGATGTTTCTTAATATGTATTTGGTCAGCCTTATCTATCAATTTTTGAAAGTGGTATATCCAACTCTTTAGCTAGGACTGCTAACTTACCTGTTATTCGTTGCAATTTAGTCAGTCACGTACCGTATACTCAGAGACGTTAACAGACTATTTCACTTATCAATGTTATTAACTATTTTGAGTCTCTTGAAGGCAGAGACTGTGTTAGTCACTATAATACTTGAAATAAGGAATACAAAGCCTGGATATAGAAAACTCTTAAGTCATCTTTGCTGAAGATTAGAATAAGTGCTATTAATACAGAATTAATTTTAGAATATTTTCCCATGAGAATTATATACTTGAACTGATACTTCTGTATATTTCCCATAGTATCTTGTAATTGTCTAAAATATGCCTGTGCAGAGTNATTGTGGGAGAAGGTGACCACATTGGAGAATAAAGCAAGAATTCAAATACATATGCTCCATTTTATGTTCTTAAAGATTTAATCATTTTATTCACACAAATCTTAAACAATGCTCCCAATTTATTTTGAAAAAAAATTACATGTATTCATATTTATCTGTCTTACTGACATTTATCAAATAACCTATTTAATCATAGCTGAGAAAAAAAGAAATTGTGAACAGATTTATTTTAAAAGTCTAAAAATTTGCGTTGGTAGTATAATGGTAAGCATAGCTGCCTTCCAAAGTCTAAAAATTAAATTCTTCAAAAAGAGCACAACGTTTTTTCATACAACCTTATAGTTAGTGTATGTCTTAAGAAAAACTCATGAATATGTTATTTGGACTAGACTGTTTTATCACCTTATTTCAAGCCCCTGTTCTTTTTTCCCTTTAAAACCTATTTCCAGTACCAAACATTAATTTAAGTACAGTATGACAATGGTGAATTATTTTCACCTACTTATGGGAAAAAATGAACAGTCTGTGCAAAACAAAAAAACAACAACAACACTTCATTTCTATAGCCATTTGCAACTGAACTCTTTACAGAACTTGCAATTAATTAGATTTTGTTTATGATGCTTTTTTGAGCTTCAGAAGCTTCTCTATCTACTGTGTGTTTCTCTTCAAAAATTCATGTCACTCAAACTTGTACCTTATCTTATTTCAACAAAGTCTCGTGCCTTCATCCTTTAAGGACATGTAACAATACTCTGTTCAAACAGCATTACCAGTATTAGAGGAAAGAAAAGCACCGTGACAGTCTATCAAAAAAATACCTGTCTTCACTCTTTCTTACGGAAAGCACCAAAACATCTTAAGAATAGCACTGCCTGAATAGATAACAGAAAATGGAATGGGACTTTTGGGACCAGAAATGAAAGAAAATAAAAGATAACAAAATACAATCTTCATTTACTTCATTACAGCCTTCTTTTCCAAAATACCTTGTTGTGGTGTCCCATATCTTGGAATAGTTCTGCTTAGAAATGTTATTCAATAGTCCAATGGAAAAATCATTGTATAATTACCCTTTTTCACAGATTCATAATATACACCTATATCATAAAGACCCTAGAAGTTGTGCAGTCAAGAAATGTAGCTTTCTTTGTTTAACAGGGATTTCAAAGTATACTTAAGACTAGACTATTTCTCTCTCTAACCCACCCACTCCACTGTGCACCTAATGACAGCTCTTCAAGACAGCAAACTAGAAAACTTTCTGTTGATTTTCTTCTGAATGTGGCCCTTGTTTCTCATTCTTTCCATTGTTGGGTGTTGCCCCACTGAGAGTTTCTTATCCTGTCTAGACTTGGATGCACTCTCCTTAAAAGAAAAACGAATACTCACAGTGAGTCAGTTGTAAAAACATGAAAAGAGGTTCCGTTCAAAGCAGAAAAGATTTCAAGTTAGAAATCTTTGCAGACTGTAATATATAATTTCACTACCATTGTTAGAACATTCTAAATGTGAAATTAGAAAAAAATAATGCTTCTTTTCAAAATAAAAATATATATAAATTACAAACATTAGGAAGTCAGAATTGAAGTAACAACTTCAGAAGTTTTCATTTTAATTAACTTACCCTATTTATATCTAATATTGTCTTTCTGCTTAAATAGTGGCATATTAAAATCATATTTTATGGTTTTGGTTTTGTTATATTTGCAAATAACTCAGTCAAGACTTATCGAAGTCTGATGAAAAAGCTCCTCCAGAGAACTGACAGAGCAACCACTTCTTCAATGTCAGCTGCAGAAAATTTGCATTGGCCAGAAAGTTAAGAGATATTCATTCCAGTCTTCCTGGTCAGTAAATATCTAAGTGACCTAAAACAAATCAGTTAGACTTTTCTTGTGTTTAATGTCCTCACTTGTAAAATGAAGATGCTCAATGACCAGAGTTTTTGTTTTTATCTGTAATATCATCTGATTCCAAACATAAGAAAATAATATTCTGAAGCATATTTCTAAGTAATAAATGGAATTTCCACCAGGTGAATGTGAACTCTCCACGTGCAGAATTCCAATGTGGCTTAAGTTTATAATAACAAAAAAGCACATGTGTTAAATATGTATTATAGCTCATGTAAAACTTTTTCAAATATTATATTAACTGCTAGAATAGCTCTGTGTTTATGATACTATCACCCCCATTTTATGCATAAGGGAACAATAGTGCAGACAAGTTAAACTTCTTGTCTATTAGGCACAGAGGGAGAAAACTCTGAGCTGAAACTCAAATTTAAGTATTTCTCTCCAGGGGCACCTGGGTGCCTAGTCGGTTAAGCATCCGACTTTGGCTCAGGTCATGATCTCACAGTTTGCGGGTTCGAGCCCCGCATCGGGTTCTGTGCTGACAGCCAGCTCAAAGCTTGGAGCCTGTTTCAGGTTCTCTGTCTCCCTCTCTCTGACCCTCCCCTGCTCAAGCTGTCTCTCACTTTCTCTCAGAAATAAAAAAAAACAAAAACAAAGTATCTCACTCCAAAGCCAATGGCTTTTCTACCCTGCCAAGGAGTTTTCTATTAGTGCATACAATTACTCAGTAGTATCAAACAACACAGCAATGATTGTGTCTTGCTTTCCTTTCTAATTGTTTTTAAATGAAAGCAGTTGCATTTAGCAGGAAATGTGTTTATCACTCCTTCTCTTTTCCAAAGAGCAAATGGTACCTTCAAACCATTCCTGAGGTTTCTTTCTCAAAGTGGAGGCTTCTTTTGTTCTCCACAACTGATACAGTCTTCATCTACCAATTCCTCTGTTATAAATGTGTTAAATAGAGTCTGAAACTGATAAACTGTTACGTTACTGTCTTTGGATTGCTGTCATTACTACTTACCTAATTAGAATAGATTTGCAAAACAAACCATTTTTCCTTCTGCATTTTATATGGTAGGAAGTCCACTCAACACTGTGTTGTTTGATCATAATCCACTAATGTCATCTACAAGATGTAGTTGAGGCACCTCTGAATTTTACCAGCTCTTAAGTGTTCAGTGGTTCACAGTCTGTGCACATCTGCTATGGGTGTCAACCCGGGATACTCAGCTCCTCTCATGAGTTCTCTTTGGGTGCCAAAGAGAGCTTTTAAATGGCCACTAATGAGTACTGATACATCCCCTGAGACTGTATTTGTGCATATGTACAGGGCAAAGTAACCATTATATAAATACCTCCATTACTGGAACCACTCCAGCATTATTTAATCCACATTTCAATACATTAATTACATGGCACCCCCGTGAAGTATGCAAGCGCTTTTAGTTCCATAAGCAAACCAAAGTAATTAACCTAATTCTAAGTAAATTAAATAAAATGAGGTTATAGGGGGAAGTCAACAATACATTTGCCAGGATTAGAATTAAAGATTTTTGATACCCATTTTTAAACTCAAAATGAGGTTTCATAGACTATGCAGAGCTCTATAAATATTATTTATTGGGAATACAATCAGGAGGCATAGTCTGTTTATAGAATCACGAGCTGAGTTTTTGTAAAGATTATTGTTTAGCAGCATCAGTATACTGAAGGGATGGATGATATTTTAGAAGATTTATTTTGACATTTATCCAAACATGTTTGTGCACATACAGGTGCAGGATTAAATGAGAAGGAGTTTTACATTTTTTTTTCTTAAATTCATCTGTATTTGTCACAATTTTTTTTTTTTACCTAAAAAATGTTAAGGTTATTTTTGAGAGACAGAGTATAAGCAGGAGATGAGTGGAGAGAGAGAGAGAGGAAGAGAGAGAAAGAAACAGGGAAACACAGAAGCTGAAGCAGACTCCAACCTGGCAGCACAGAGCCTGATGGGCTCCAACCCACAAACCCGTGAGATCATGACCTGAGCTGAAGTCAGATGCTTAACTGACCAAGCCACCCTGGCTCCCCAAAAGGAATACTATTTTAAAATAAATTTTTATGAGGAATTTTCTGAATTGTTTCCTCATTCAAAATGTTCTTGTTCTATCACCATTATCCTGTTAAAAGAGCAAATTTAAAAGCCGTCTGGCTTTTGATGGTGAGCATTTCAGAGCATAGTATCTGCATAATAGATACAAATTTATTGTGTTTATGGTAAATCTAATACAAAAAGAAAGAATTCCTGTAGAGTCTGCAATTTAAACACTTTTACATCATTATTTAGCACCTATAATTTCACCCAAGTTATCAGGTTCTGTTGAGTTTGTTCAAAAACATCCAACCAACTACACAAGCAACTGGAACAAAGAGAAGAAGTGGCAGGTGCAGACAAATGAAATGTATTATTTTTCATGAGTATATTATATTACATGAATACATATTATTTTACATAAATATATTATAGTACATGAAATATTAAAAACATTTAAGTAAAGTGTAAAAACAAAGCCATGTTTTTATTTAGTTTGGAGAAAAGGGTCCAATTAATTTCCATTTAAGTAAATCTGAATTTGGAAACCTGTAGCAAACAAGTATGATTGAATTCCAAATATGCAAACTTGGTGGTAAGGAAGATTGAGAGGAACATATTTTGGTTCTTTCAAAATACAGGGAATATATCCTGGCTACAAATAATACACACTGGGAATAATGATGTAAAAAATATTATAAACCAGGAAAAAATGTCTTTCTAATGTTTCTAGTTATCTGTTCTGTTTTAAGTATGTCTCTACTGCTTCTACCAGTACTTAAGACAGTCAAAGATTACTGTCAAAAAATGTGATCTCAATTTGTACCCTTCGAGACTCAGATGCTTTGTTCAAAAGAACTAGTGACTTCTATATGGTACCAGGCAACTCTGAACAGCTCTGCTAAAGATTCTGAACCCATGCTGAGAACAAATGCTTCAAATCTCAAAGTCAACACAAGTGGAAGATGCAGAAGTAGTAAAACAAACAAGCACATTTTTTTTTTTTCAAACGCTCATCCAAATAAGAGTGAGGGCAGTGACTTCTCAATCAGATATCAGTCTTGGTACAGGAGTCATTGGTTCCTTAGACTAAGCAGATAGAAGAAAAAAGGGTAAAAAAAAAAATCATACTCATTAGGCTGTCAGGATGTGTGTGGTGAAAAGATAGTTGCTTGAAAAGAAATAATAGATTGTGAAGATGAACATCTTTCTAAGCACCACTCAAATTGTCTCTGGTCGTAGCACATTATTTTGCTTGTTTTAGGCCACAGGGATGTGCTGTAAAAGGAGACTCTATTTCTCCAAGGAATGGAATTGCTTTTTAATTATTTCTGGCTCAACACAAGCACAAATCAAAGAAGCAATGTGTTTCATTGGATCAACTGGCTGAGAAAAAGGGGGGCAGTGATTAAAAACCTCTTAGACATATAGGAAAAAATATAAGGATATCCAGGACTAAAACAGTATAGACATTTTTCTTCCCTCTACCCCTCTGATCTTGCCTCTACATGTTTTACATTTGATAAAAATGGGTAAACACTAGACATTTAAAAAGAAAACAAGACTCCCAAATATATAGATAAAAATATAAAGTGATTCCAAGATTAAAATAAAAGAGGGGAAAAATAAATTCTCTCCCCCTCCATCATATAAACTTGTTTCTCAAGTGACTTATGCTAATCAAAATATCTAAAGAGCAACGATTTTAAAACAAACAACAAAAATAATGGCCTCTCGAACATATAGTAGGTAAATAATACAAAGGCATTCCAGGATTAAAATAAAATAGACTAAAGATAAATCCTTTTCTCCTTCTCACCCATCCCCCATCACACTGAATATTTTTTTCCATGTGCTTTCTGTGTTCATATCCAGGACACTTTGAATTAATTCTTTCCCCTGAGGGATGGATTACCTTATCTAGTCCGGGCATTTCCGTAGTTGACAATGAACCCATGAATTAATCTGAATATAGAAACTAATTACAATAAAACCTGCTCTGTGTTCTCACTTAAAACATTTCCTTACCCTTAAAAGTTAATCTTTAAAAGACCAAGGCAATTGGTACAAAGGCAATGCTTCCCATTTAAAGAACTTTTTATTCTTCCTACACTGATATGAGTGATTTTTCAGTGAGGGAGTCAGTGAGGTAGCATTATGCTTTAGGTTATCAGAGTACTGTTTAGGTAATTGCACCCACCTGGTCTAAAAGGTCAAAACAGCTAAAAGTTTTAAGGAGAATTTGATGAAAACTGTTGAGGAAAAAAAAATGGTTGACATAATAGAAGCAAAAGTCATTAAATAGAAAGGAGACAATTGAAGTCATCTATCCCCTTGGGTGCTTTTCACATTTCCCGCTGCCCCACTCCATGGTCTGACAGATGAAGAAATAGAGAAGTGTGTATATAAGGTTGATGATCCATTCAGGGTTATATATAAATATTTTGAGGCAAATATACCTTCTTAAAATACCATGAAAATATATTGAATCTTTAGAATGTCTATGACTTCTCAAGATTCTAAACATTGTTACCAAACTCTTATTGGGTTAAAAAAAAATCAATATTCCCTATGCATATCATGCCCTTGCATGTTTTTATATCCAAGATCCTAGGACTATGTCACGAACATAGATAAACTATCAGCAGTGAAGTCATTTGTTATTTCCTGAAGAATACTAGGATGTAAAAGTTTACAGGAAATTTGAAGTAGCCTAACTCAATCCTCTCATTATGTAGATGCAAAACAATGAAAATTAAATGGATGCAATTTCCTCCCCAAAGGTCCCTGAACTAGGACCTAAACTCTGTTTCTAAACCCATTTCTTTTCCCACCGTGCCTTAATTATCTCAAAGAGTCTGATGTACACACAGGCAATGCAAATTATTACATTCAGGTGGGAGTGGATTTATCTTTACTCTCATGGAAAGCTTGGTCTGAAGATGGGTTAAGATGGAAGTCATACCTCACCTCTAAGCAGGGCAAGGGGAAAAAATAATTAGGGAGGAAATACCTAGAGACTCATTGTGTCTTCCTTACCCTATCCATGAGTTACTCTCCTAAACCTGAAGGCAAAATAGAAATCATTATTTTAATTACCTTAAGCAATAGA
The DNA here is from genome assembly GCF_008692635.1 of Crocuta crocuta. Lineage (NCBI taxonomy): Eukaryota > Metazoa > Chordata > Mammalia > Carnivora > Hyaenidae > Crocuta > Crocuta crocuta. The sequence continues at coordinate 1,005,614 of NW_027527951.1, forward strand.
GGTAGACTGTGTGCACCAAAGACATTACATCAGATGTTTGTTTGTTAATAGTGGATAAAAACAGCTCAGATTTTTGTTTTAGAATTCACAAACACAGTCTAGAGAATTTAATAACCAACACAGTATTCTGCAAGCTGCCTTCCATTCCCACCAGTTAAAGGCAGCTCTTGTCTCAAAGTCCTCTTTGCTAATGATCTCCTTTAACGTATAAAGGTATTTTGCTTCTGTATAACATTTGACATTGTTACATAATCAGAATCCTGATATTTTGCTTCAATAAATTATCCTTCTGCTCATATTTTAGAAATGCCTTTTAAAGTGATAGATCTCCAAGATGCAATATGGGTAAGTCCAGTTCCTGTCTTCCAGGAGGATCTCCTTGGGGAATACAGGTCCAGACTACCCTTGCTCTTACTATAGTTTTGACAACTTGAGTTTCTTTCACTCATTCATCTGCCTTACCCATTGGAATCAGAGATCGGCCCTCAGAATAATTCTCTTCCCATGTGATGATTTTTTTCTTGGCAGTTTTTGGTATTTCCATGGTTTCAACAAGACCTATGTTGGTTATTACTAAGCACCCTATTATTGTACATGATTTTAGTGTCCAAAATCTACAGCTTCAACCCATATTTCTTTCGGGCCTTACTTTCAAGTGTCCATTCAGATGTTGCACATCTCTACTTTTGTGATTTCCCAGTCTTTAAATTCACATCCCAAACTTTGTTTCGATATGTTTCGTCTGAGACTTGTTCATCCTCTGGAATTTCTTTCCACATGAATTGTTTCATTCTCCCTTCATTATCTAAATCAGATAACTCAGTCATTCATAGCTACACCCCCATTTTTAGATCTTTACATAAATTTGGTCCTGTAGTCTTGCCAATGGACATATCTCTGGAATCCAGCCCTCTTCACCTCCATCTTACCTATCATATTCTAATCATGACCCTCATCCTGTCTTAAGAAATAGCTCTGGGTGGCTCAGTCAGTTAAGTGTCTGACCTCAGTTCAGGTCCTGATCTCATGGTTTATGAGTTCAAGCTCTGCATCAGGCTCTGTGTTGACAGCTCAAAACCTGGAGCCTGCTTCAGACTCTGTGGCCCCCTCTCTATCTGTTCTTCCCCTGCTCATGCTCTGTCTCTTTCTCTCAAAAATAAATAAATTTTAAAGAAAAAAAAGAAAAGCTCTAGTAAGTTGCTCAAAACTTTTTAAAAGGATCACAACATATATAAGATAACCTCTAAATATATAATTCTTAGGGGAAAATATCACTCTCAGAAAGAATGTATGCAGAAGCTACTTCTTTGGGAGAGAAATGGTGGAAATAATCACACAAAATATATAGACTGCTCCCTCACACATACTTAAATAATTCAAGAGCCATAATTAATTTTGACAATACTATAAGTAACTTTCAACATTTCTGGAGGACGTATTGATAAACCAAGATTGCAAAATTTGGTTTGCTCTGGTTAATATTTTCCATTAGATGAATTTTTATGGGATTCAGTTTTAATTATGAGTATCACACATGCAGTCCATGGATTTTGGTATGTTTTTATTTTGTCTGCATTTCTAATATGATATATATGTAAACATGTCATTGATTGCATGAACTCAAATGTTTCCTAACTACCTACCAAAGAATGTGCTATCAAGCATTAAAGCTACATTCTTGAGTTTTAATTTGTCTAGTCGTCAAATACTAAATTTTACTTAAACATTTTTTTATGAAAAACAACTCTCATTTTTCAATTCACTTCAAAAGGGCAAAGATAAAAGCCACAGTAGCGTTGTAGATCATTGTTATCAGAAATTTTAGTCCTAGATATGTTTGAGAAAGTTTAAAGACTCTAATAAAGAAATACTGACATCCAAACTTCTAAACATTTCACTAAGCATCAAACCCTTAAGGTTTCTCACTTTCACCTCAGAGCTCCCATAATGGCCCTCATAATTCATGTCAGCACGGGCTGGTTGAGAAGTTCGTCATGGCTTTGCAGTGTCATTCTTCAATTTACTCATGTGTTCATGGTGTAGTTAGGAATAAAAGGTCTTGCAGATAACCACATTAGGCCCAGAAAGCAGTATCAAGAAATAAGTTTTTAATAGAAAAATGTTGCTGGTTATATACCTGAAGCTACAGTTATATATTAGGTACAGTTATCCCCTGTCAAAATTTAACTAAATGTGATTCTTAGTATATGCCAGCTAAACATGACATTTAAAGTATAATTATTGTGGAGTGCGTGTGTAGTTCGGGCAGTTGAGCATCCAACTCTTGATTTCAGCTCAGTTCATGATCCCAGGATTGTGGGATCAAGCCCCTGCATCAGGCTCTAAGTGTGGAGCCTACCTGAGATTCTCTCTCTCTCTCTCTCTCTCTCTCTCTTTCTCTCATTCACTCTCTGTTCCTCTCTCTCTCTGTGTCTCAAGATTAAAAAAATAAGAATAATTATCTAAGTATTTAAAGATAGAAATTTATTAATATGTGCATTTTAGAACATACTGCTTGATATTTAAACACCTTCATCAAACGTGTCATTTCAAATTCCTGTTTCTTCTCAAAGCTTCACCTCCATCCTCTATTTAAATACGACAGCATTTTATCATTGTTTTGTTGTTTTTGTTGTTGTTGTTTGTTTCTTTTTTTTACCCCATGTGATATAGCTTTGGTTGAACACAGGCTATATTTCATTACTATACTTTATATCTAATTTAGACCTTTCATTGTGACTTTCAGCTTAGAAAAGAACTTAAGGCAACCATAGAAGTGAGAACTTGAGGAGGGTTATTTTTCAGATCTCCCTTTGCTATTTGGAGGTCAATTGGTTGGCATCAGGAAAGACAAGGTTACTATATCCAATCATAGTTATAGCAATTCATGCTGTTAGGGCACTGATATTAAGAGGAAATGTAGAGAAACTTTTTTTTTTAATGAAAGAAGAATCCTGTAAGGTTTGAAGTCTCAGTAACTAAAGCAACTGCCATCATACACTGTAAGAATGGCTTAATAAGCTAACATTGACTCCAGGTGCCTGAAGTTCCAGATGCCCCAGATTGACAGTTGGCCCAGAAACGGTAACCCTGTTAACCCAACATGATTCTGAGTTTAGAAGTACACTGAAGAGGACCAGTCCTTCTCATTTTCCTGCAAGTAAGTAAGAAACAGGCTTTTCTGTGCTTGGACAACCTTGCCCATTAAAGATCAGTAAATAAAATCCACACGTATGAAATGGATTCATCCAGTGTTCTGCTTGTTTTTTATGTGGGTTTTTTGCTCACTATTGTCACATATAGGACATTGGGATACAATTTAGCACACACCAAAAATTTAATGGATCTTGCAAAGGCTATCAACTAAGCAAGATATCAATTAGAAAATCTAGTTTTAAAAATTACAAAATTGTGGTGCCTGGGTGGCTCAGTCGGTTGAGCATCCGGCTTCAGCTCAGGTCATGATCTCACAGTTCGTGGGTTTGAGCCCCACGTCGGACTCTGTGCTGACAGCTCAGAGCCTGGAACCTGTCTTCGGATTCTGTGTCTCCCTCTCTGACCCTCCCCTGTGTAGGCTGTCTCTCTCTCAAAAATAAATTAAAAAATTAAAAAAAAAATTTTTTTAAATTACAAAATAAACAAGTTTCAGTTAAATTTTTTGTTATTATTTTTTATGGTCTTCTTTATATAAACAGAGAAGAAGAAAAAAAGCTAGTCTATCATTTTATCCATTTAAGATAGTCAAGAAACTGGGGCGCCTGGGTGGCTTAGTCGGTTAAGCGTCCGACTTTCGCTTAGGTCATGATCTCGCGGTTCGTGGGTTCGAGCCCCGTGTCGGGCTCTGTGCTGACTGCCAGCTCAGAGCCTGGAGCCTGTTTCAGTCTGTGACTCCCTCTCTCTCTGACCCTCCCCTGCTCACGCTGTCTCTCTCTCTGTCTCCTAGAAATAAATAAAACATTTAAAAAAAAAATAGTCAAGAAACTAAAATGGGATAACTTACAGAAAGGATGAATTTGCTTAATTGAAGTAACATATCAAATCACAGTTATCTGTATTGATTGTTGTGACTATTTTAAGCTAAAGAGACAAATCTTTAAGACTTTTTGCTGGGTGGCTTTGTATTGTAGTGTCTGGCTTTTGATTTCAGGACAAGTCATGATCTCATCAGTCATGAGATTGGGCTCTGTGGTGGGCCTGGAGTCTGCTTCAGATTCTCTGTCTCTCCCCTTGGCCCCTCCCCAATTTGGGCGCTCTCTCTCTCAAAAAAAAAAAAAAAAAAGACTTTTTGCTGTTAATATATTTGGAATAAAATATCCAAACATACACAGATGTTTTTAAAAAAAACTTCCAAATAAGTTTCAAAATCAATCATGTCTTATGTTCATTCTTTTCTCTTTTCTATTTTGCCAAATGCAGAATCCATAAAAATAAATATATAGATAGATAAATAATAAATAAATAAATAAAAGTAAGTAAGTAAATAAATAAATAAATAAAAAGTTTAGTAAGATTTAGATACAGAAACCTATGAATTATTTCCTTAGGATAAATTCTAGGAGTTAGAAATTCTGAGTCAAAACATAATGAAAATAAGGATTTTTTTACTCTGTGTCACATATGTTTTGAAGTTTGGATTCCAGCAGGTCAAATTTCCCTTTTATTCTTGCTTTACAATGAACATAGTTTCTCATTTTGTTTCATTTGTGCATTTTCACCAATTTATTAACTGGGCAATGGTTTCTCTTTGGATAAATCAGGGGACCCTGACATACAAATCTTGCCTGTGACTGTTGAAAATAAAGTTTTATTGCCACACAGACAGACCCATCTATCTGTGCCTTGTTTATGGCTCAAACAAACGCTGCCTCCATGTTGGCAGAGTTGAACAGTTGGACAGAGACTTTATGGTCTACACAGCCTAACATATTTGTTATCATAATATTTACAGAAAAATGATTGATAATGCCTTCTATAAATGGATGTTTGTTCTATTTCCTAAAAGTAGAATGATTTCATCTATTTTCATTTTTTTCCTTTGCTCATTTTTAACAATATATTATTTCCAACAGCAGCCTTTCAGCCATTGTTCTCTGATTTTCTTTTTTTTATTATTTATCAATTTATATTTATTTTTTTAAGTTTACTTATTTTTTTTGAGACAGAGAGAGAATGAGTGATGGAGGGGCAGAGAGAGATGGGGCAGAGGATTCAAGCAGAACTCTGTGCTAACAGTAGAGAGCCTGACGTGGAACTCAAACTCACGAACTGTGAGATCATGACCTGAGCCAAAATCAAGAGTTGGACACTTAACAAACTGAGCCACCCAGGCACCCCTATGATACTTCTTTTTCCATCAGTGCATATGTGTGTATTTTTAATTCCTGTGTTATGTTCAATTATATGCATGTATCTTAATTTCATGTTAGATTTATAAACTGAAGTCAATGATATTTAGAAAAGTTGTTACAACGTAGCTATGGGTCATAGACAGTGATTATAAGGATTCCCACATTATGCCCTTTGGAGCATTAACAGGAAATATACCCAAAGGATTATTTGTACGACACATTTCTTTTGTCTTTATGCACATAGCAGGAGCTAAAATTATTTTTTCCCTTTTAGGAACATATGCATACATGTAGTCTCCAAAGATGCGTTACTTGCCTTCATCAGACGGTACCAAAACCCAAAGCTTGAAATAGTAATAGAGAACATTGAAAACAGTAATTCCTTCAAGTTAGTCATTTAAATTTTTCCATAAGATTAAAACCAAACTTTATGCTGAATTCACACTGCAAGCAACACATGCAAGTGAGGATTTGAGCTAAAAAGCTTTGTTCTGTCCAAAAAAAAAGGCTTTGAAAGTATTACACATTTGAAAGGATGTTGGATACTACTTGATATTCCCTTCTTCACCAACACAGGCATTTTTTCTTTACTAATTCAAATTAAAAATAGAAACTTTTTCACTTATATATTCAATTTGTATTAATTGAGTACCTGGTATCAGTGAAATAGAAATGGCCCCTGCTCTAAAGGAGCTTAAAATCTATTCTACTGGGATAGGTGAGTATCTGTGAAATAACTCCATAATTAATATAAATCTATGGTACCCTGGGTGGCTCAGTCAGTTAAACTTCAGCTCAGGTTATGATCTCACAGTGCATGAGTTGGAGACTGTTGGCTATCAGCACAGAGCCCATTTGGTATCTCTCTCTGCCCCTCCCCGATCACATGCGCAGGCACGTGCTCTCTCTCTCTCTCTCTCAAAAATAAATAAACACTTAAAAAAATAATATAAATCTGTGAGATAATTTTGTAAGTTACTTCTTCCAATATCTTTCTGCATTGGTGTTTCCCAGCTCCCACCACAATACATGGTAGAGTTATAACAGAATTCTGACCAATTCAATCTAAAGGGGAGTCCTGCTAAGGATTTCTAGGAAAAACTTTGCCTTCCTAATACAAAGAATCAGACTCCACTGAATTGTAGGTTCTTACTTCTGGTTTTGCCTGGAACAGAAATACAAAACGTGGATGGATGTACAACATGTATATGAGACTTTGTAGTGACAAGTGTGAAAATAAAGTCCACACCTTCCAGATGGTAATGTGAGAGGTCAGAAAGGCCTTGCTCCAGATTAATTATTCTACTAGACAAATAAACTCTTATTGTCAATGTTTCTTCATTTGGTTTGGATTTGTAGGTCTATATTCCTTACCAATATGAAATTCAGTTGTGATGAGTGATGCAGAGCTGAAATACATAGTATCTCAAAAAACATAAAATGGGGCGATTTGTGAAAGACATAGGCATCCCAGAAGTGACGATTGCCATGGGATATAAAAAATGAGTAAGAAGTACCTTGGTGAAGAGGTGAGGTATGAAAAAATAGGGGGAGGTACCTAAGAAAAGGAACCCAGAGTCTAAGGAGGTGAGTGTACAGAGAATGGGAAGGAAGAGGGTGGTTCAATCTGAGGATGGAGATTTAGAGCCTATAAATACTATCACAGAGTTCTGCCTTTATTAGGCATCTTCTCTTAGAGCAAGAAGAGGTATGAAATGATCATGTTTGGTTTTTTTTTAATCTTTAAGTTTATTCCCTTTGTATTTTAGTTAGCAGGTTGGAAGTGTCCAAAGAAAACACATGTAGACAAATTAGCAACCTACTGCAGTAGTTCCACTCAAGAGATGATGTTCCAAAATGAAGGAGACCGTGATAGACAGAGTCAGCTGGTATTTGACAGTGGGGAAGATCTATCAGATTTATAAGAGATGGATCAATAGGAAAGGTGTCAATGGCCATTCTGAGTGCAAGAATGACAGTGCTGGTCCCTGTGATAAATAACAATGACATACAACAAGAAATGGGTGATGAAGATCAAGGGTTTGGTTTTATGCCTATTGAGTTTGACATAGCTTTGATATTTCTAAAAGACATATAAGGTTGGAAGTCATGTATATGGCTCTAAAAATAGAGAAGGAAGAGGTATAAATTTGAAACTTTTCTGACTATAAATGCTGATTGAAACTAAGAAACTAAAAATCAGATCATGGAGTTAGGAAAAGAAAAGGTTTAGGATGAACCTTTAATGACCTCCTGCAGGTAACAGAAGAAGAGACAAAGGTGTGCCTTGCAAAGCTGACAACAAAGTATAGGAAGAGATGTAGAAGAATCACCATAAAAATTCTGTGAGAAAGGGGTCAAGAAAATAATGAGTTTTAAGAATTGAAGGAGCAGTCAACATTATCAACTGCAAATTAGATGAGGACTTAGTTGGTGTATATTATAAATATGGCAAAATGTTTGGAATTGGTGAGTATAGTCTCATTCAATTGTTCTTGCCACTTTTACATAGATTTGATTTTTTTTTCAAAATAAAAACATTAGAAACAATTATAACTCAAACTAAAAGTTAAATATTAAAAAATACAATTAAAGGATTACTGAATGAATCAGTTCTATGGCTTGTTAAAGTTCACCAACAAAAACCACCAGGAACACACCTATAGTTCAAAAAGCAATTTATTTAGCTCATATTTAGCAAGGGATAAAGTGCTCCAAAGGAAGGTGGAACATCTAAGCAAAGGGACTTGGACAAGACTTTGTAAAGGGTTTGGGAAAGTGCTGGTTGATTCTAAGGCACATTTAAGGAAGCCAGGACCAATTATGGATTGGATATTGTCAGAAAGAAAGGACAATTTGGTGATTGCTTATCTTGATTTTTATCTAGGACATGTATGGATGAAAGCAAGCTCTCATAGGTAAAAGATGAGCCCTCACTTACATTAGGTAGAAGAGGGAGGTGCTAAGCTATCTTTTTTTTGTGGTTACAATATGATCTTTTCCATGCTTTATTCCAAACACAAGCATAGAATGGTCTTCTTAGCTTATTGGCAACATGACAAACATATATTTAAGCTTAGAAAAGACACTGATTTTCCTGCTTCATTGGGTAGGAGACACATGACCAACTAGAACTAAATCACAAGGAAATGATTTCCTCCAGAGCTTTGGTAGATAATTCCAAACAGTATTCCAAAGTCACAGATACTTTGTCCTAAAGCAGAGGGCTTCCATTTTCCTACATCTAGTCAATACTTAGTATTGTTAGTCTTTCAATTTGAGCTATTCTGCTAGATTTGCTTTGATTTCTCATTGTGATTTTAATTTTATATTTCTTAAGTACCACGGAAGTTGAATTGTGTGTGTATTGTCCATTTGGACACTCTTTTTTGTGAAATACCAGCTCAATACTCTTGTCCACTTTTTCCAATGAGCTTTCTGTCTCTTTATTATTGGCTTATCCTTCTTTATGTATTTGAGATACATAAGCTTTACCACTATAGGTTTTGAGGTGTTTTTTTTTTTTTCTGTCACTGTGGAATGACTTTTCAATTCTTAATGGTGCCTTTTGATGAATAGAAGCTTTAATGTCCATTCAATTTAAAATCTTTTATTTTATGGCTTCTAAATTTTGTCCCACTTAAAAGATTTTTTTTCACCCACAGGCTATAAACATAATCTTTTATATTGTGTTCTAGAAGCTTTATTGTTTTGCCTTTACAGATAGAGTTACAAACCAAGGGAAGCTGAGTTTTGCATATGGTATGAGGTAAGAGCTTCTTTCCAGAGGGATGGATATTCAGTTGCCTCAGCACTGTTTATCAGAAAGAGATTTCCTTCCTACCAAAGCTGCAGGTTCACCATTGTATTAATAAAAGAATTCACATACTTTTGCCTTTGTTTCTGGAATTTCAATTATATTCCACTGCTTTAGTATTTTTACTGTGCCAGTTCCACATAAATGTATCTTTTTCATGAGTGTCGCAATCCGGTCGAAGAAATCTTGGAGTATTATACTTCGCATTTAAAGCTATGCTTGATCCTTTGCCTCTTCATATAAATTGCAGAATTAGCTTGTTAATTCACACATACACACATACAAATAGCTTTTGATGAAGGACTGCATTGACTATACAGATGAGTTGGAATAAGTTGGTATTTTTACACTGCTGGTTCTTTAATTAATGAACATAGTATATCTTTTTTATCTTGTCTTTAATATTTACTTTATCCTAGTTTGGTATGATTTTACCATCCTCTTACTAACTCCATTTAAGAAGCATAGATCATTGATTTCTTTTAATCTCTATTCTTTTCTTGCATTTAAAGTTATATATCTCAGAGTTGCCTGGTTGGCAACTCTGTTCAAAATTAATTGTTCAAAATGTCCTGCAATATAATTGGTGTGGCATTTTAAAATTCAGATGAATTTTTAATCATGTTTTTTAAAATTTTCATAAATGTTATGTTTATTTGATTGCTTGTTATAACACTTATGGAGAGTACACTATGTTAGTTATTTCTACTTAATTTTCAACAAAGCCATTTAAATAGGTGCTATTATTTCCCTACTATAGATGAAAAAACTGAGACCCAAATAGGTTAAATGACTTGCCCAACATGACACAGCCAGTGACTGACTGAATTGGCATTTAAACTAAGTCCAGAACATGTACTCTTTACCACCAACAGATACTGCTACCCTGTGATTGTCTTATATTTTTTAAATAGCTGTTTATTTTTTATGACTTATAGTGATATAGATTCTGTCTCTCTTTTTTTTTAATTTTTTTATTTATTGCTGAGAGAGAGAGAGAGACAGCGTGAGCAGGGGAGGGTCAGAGAGAGAGGGAGACATAGAATCTGAAACAAACTCCAGGCTCTGAGCTAGTGGTCAGCACAGAGCCCAATGTGGGGCTCAAACCCACGAACCATGAGATCATGACCTGAGCTGAAGTGGGACACTTAACTGACTGAGCTACCCAGGTGCCCCTGATATAGAGTCTCTTACATGTAATTGTTTTCTGCTATCATCCCTGTCTAATTTTGGTATTTGGGGAAGTTTAAGTGCTCCTAATTGATATATATTATATCACATGTTCTTAGTAGTTTAATTTCCAGACTTGTATAAACCTTAAATTCTATAATAATTGGATTTTTAAGAAGAATAATTATAGTTAGAATTTGTTCTATTTTTATTTATTTTTAAAGGATTTTATTTTATTATTTTCTTTTTTGAGTGAGAGAGAGTGCAGGGGAGGAGTAGAGAAGGGAAAGGGAGAGAATCTTAAGCAAGGAGCATGCTGGGCATGGAGCCCAATGTGGAGCTTGATCTTATGGCAGTGAGACTATGACCTGAGCCAAAATCAAGAGTCAGATGCTTAACTGACTGAGCCACCCAGGCACTCCAAGAATATGTTCTATTTTTTAAAAATTATATGCTAATCTATTTTTGAAAAGTACTTCATGCAACACATAACAGCACATACTACTCTAAACTGGATTGACAAAAGAGATGTATTGACTTTTGTGAAAAGTCACGAAGTAAAGGCAAGTTTGGGATAATTCCTCTGCCATTCTCTTACCTCTTCCTCCCGATGCCTTTCTCATCCTCAAGCTGATAATGTTCATGGCCATCAGGAAAGCTGAAAGCTGCTGCTTAAAGAGACAGATGATTTATTTTCTCTCAAGCATGGAACATAAGTTCTGACATGGGCTCTGATTGGAGAAACTTAGCTCACGTGTCTACCCTTCAAAGAGATTACCCTGATTGCTTTAGGTTAAACCAATTAGAGTCTATCTCTATAGTTCAATCCCAGACATTTACAATGGAACTGTGGTCTGGATACCTGTTTAGATCACCATGACTAAAAGGGTTGCATAGAATAATTCACACAGAGAATTTAGTCTATATAATGTGATGTCTCTCTCGATCGGAGGAGGCCCCCAAATGTGGGATGATGAAGGGGTGGAAGCCAGTGACGTGGACAGTGAAAAGGATTCACCCAAGGCAGAAAAAAGGAGACGGAAGTTTATTGAATACACCACAAGGGAGCAGTGGGCAGGTCAGCCTGGGAGAGGCTGTCTGCCATGAGGCAGTAGGAAGGGGCTCTTTTTAAAGAGGAAGGTGAGGAGACATAGCAGGTATGGAGTTAGCCCTTTTATGACAACTGTGCCTGTTGTAAGTAGTCCATTGGTTTCAGTTAGGCCTTAGGGATATTTTGAGATGCTTTGCCTGATGGGCCTTTCTGTATTTAGCCAGGGGGTTGCTGTGGGTCCTTTTTACATTCGATTGCTCAAGTCTGTTGTCTAAAAGCAGCCTCTACACTGATGATCTCAAACAATTTACAAATATGTAAGATCTTAGAATGTAAAGTAAGATGGTAATCAGTTTAGTTTGTCTTTTCAATTCTTCTCTTTAAATCTAAATATTTGACACAAATCTAATCCTGTTCGATATATTCATCTCTCAGAATTTCTTTAGTCGCTTACATTTGCTCTATGAGGTACTAGCACTTGGTTTAGACTTGTCCCGTGTGGTCATCAGCTCCATACGAGGAAGGCTTCCTGTTCATCTACTCAGAAATATATTTTTCTCTGTGAGAACAAAGACTATACGCATTAAATATGCTCCCCAGCCCAGCAAAAATGGGCCACATCCTGGATGCTTAATAAATACTTGTTGCTGTAAGTTATTGCATCCAGCAAAAGGAAATGTATTGGTTTACAGAGTAGGAAAATGGTGAGTATTCTTCTTTTTACACAAACAAGTTACAGCAAAATATATAACAGTGATGTAGAAGAGTTAAGGCCGTTTCTACATTTTCTATTTCAAAACACGTTCTAGACAGCAGGGGATGAAAAACACTTGGGAGAAATTAGCTTTGTTTTCCAGAGCATCTACTGGCAACTCTAGATAAAGTATATGAAAAAGGGACAATCAAATTCTTCCCCAGGAGACTTCACAACATGTATTTTTGTTTTTTATATATAGCGATTCAAATGGTTTTTGGAAAATTACTGAACTTCCTGGTTCACCTTTCGCGACAATGTGCTATATTTCCAAAAATTATTGCAAAGCGTTTTTAAAATCAGCTATTGGAATATGTGAGAATGAAGAACATAAACTGCTATCTACCTTGTGCTATGTTAAATCATTTGAGGATGACACAATGCTTAAACATGATGTATGCATGAGCGTGTCAGTGTATGTGTATACATAGTATGTATATACACATATCACTATGTGCTAGATATGCTATCTTATAGTCCCTAATGTTATTTTCACTTTTGGAAACATGTCTGAAACCATGAATCTAATAAGTAGCAAAGTTCAAATTTAAATGTAGATCTAGTTCTATTGTATGGTCAATATGTATCATTCTACTCACACCCTATCTCAGGGATCCATTAGTCCAACTAATTTATTGGTCAGTTGAGGAAACTGAGAACTGTGGGCCATGTCAGACATAATCTTATGTTTCTTTACATGTAACTCACATACCTTTTTTTTTTTTGTACACACCTTTTTACTACCTATTTTGAGTTGCTAAATATTTTAGGGTGCTTATAATAAAATAGCTTATGAGTTCATTATGGCATACTAGTAAATGACTAGATAACCTTTGAAGATTATTTTCTGTAAAATCAAGGAACAAATTATTTTGCAGAAAAAGTGCTGGTAAAAACCAGTGGAAGCCGTCAAGGATTTGGCATATTTTACTACATTCAATCATGTTGTTGTGGGACCGACATTTACCACTTTAAGGACTATGATAAAATGCATGTGCTTTGGCTAAATATTCCATGCTATTAAATGTTGACTCCAGCCTAACCTCTTTTCCCCTGAAGAAACATCCATGCGCTATGGTTTTTTCAATAGAATTACTGACTATAGTTTGTTTTCACACCAAATATGTGACTCTTTTCAAGTTAATGGATAAATTTGCTCATCTCTTTCTTTATTATAAGGCAAAGATAAATAAGTCTTTTTCACTCAATCTGCTGAGATAACTTGTACCCATGCCGAAAGGTGATCTGTTCTAGTCAACTTCACGAAGTCTGATGGAATTACACTGAACATATCTCATACCTGACACAACTACAGAATGATACAGTTCAGGACAAACATTGGTGACCTGAATAATACATGACAGACAGATGACCGGGTGAGGAAAGTAATTTTTCACCTGCACCATTTGAGTTTCTTTATTAAAGGCTGAGACATGTTTGATGGAAAGAAGGCTGCTTTGCCAGCTAAAAGCTGGTGTGTTTTATTAATAGCTCAGTCAGCATTCCCCTGCTGTTTTACTATTTGAAACATGTTATTTTGGCAGTAAAATACAATAGGCATCTACTCTGCATGAAAACTCAACATTTCACAAGAATGCAAAGTTGTTGGTAATCAGATATTATCATTTAATTTACTTCCATGGTCAGGCATATTAAGCTCACTGAACAGAAATATCAAATTTTAAATTAAGAGATTATTTGTGAGTTGATGGGTCACTGTTGCCTAGGTTTCAGTTTTGCACTACAATTTGTACAAAGAAAATACATGAGTAAAAATAAAAGTATTATCATTGATAACAGTCGTATTTATTTTAGACAAAAGGAAATTTAATTACTTTGGAGAGCATTCTTTGACAAATACTCTGACATATATCACACAATCTGAAAGAAAGGTAACATTGAGCAAAAGAGTTGAATCTTATTACTGGCAACTTTAAAAATTAAATGATAAAGGTTATCAAGTAGCAAATGAGTATATTCCGGAGGAGCATAAAAATGGCAATTCCAGACATGCAAACTGGGGCAAAACAACAGGCAAGTCCAAGAACAAAGGAAAACGTCCTTTTAAAGAAGAAAGGGAGAAGTTGGGAGGAGTCGTTTTGAACAAAAGCTCATTGGAGAACAACAATGAGTTCCAAGTAGTGACAGCCTGTCATTGGCCGCAGGCAAGGGCAGCTTGCCTTAGTGGACCAGGGGAGATCTTCCCTCATCCAGCTGACCTGTGCAAGCCGCCACTGAAAGGTAGCTATGAGCGCTCCCCACTCTTGGCTTCCTAACTCCTTTCGGAAAGAAGTTCCCTCTAATCATTTCCCATCGTTAAAAAATGTAGTTGTATAACTTTAAGAAAGTAAACCACACAGTTTAATTCCCAAAACTGGTCTTTTAAAATTTGTATTTAATTTTTATTTTTTTAACATTTTCTCTTTTTAAAGTTTTCCAATGTATTTTGAAAAAGAGAGAGAGGGAGAGAGATAAGGCACTTAGAAAACCTGCTTTTCTCAAATATAAATGTGATATTTATATACAGTGCTTTAATGAGCTACTATTTGCCCAAATTATTTCTAGGCAGTTATAGAAGAATATAGCAAAAGAAGGAAAAAAATGTATGAGAAAACATGAATATTTTTGTAGGTCTGAAAAAAATATGGATCATTTCATAGAACCTCTTATAAAGGGTTAAGGGTTTGGATTTCACTTTTATCATATTAGTGCCTGCATAATATTTCCTGACTGGGGGATTACAATTTAGTATTTAAAATAAAACTGCATTTGATACTTTAAAATATTAGTTCAAGTAAACATTTTTCATTATAAAGAATGCCTTTATATATGATTTCTCCATCCACATTCTTCAATCCTGATATATTTCTTTGTCTTAACTCTATATAATGTGGTATTATTTTCTGCACAAATATTTGCTGAGTTGCCCTGCCATAGACTTACATTTCACTCATAAATTAATAATCATGGGGGTGCCTGGGTGGCTCAGTCTAAGTGTCTGACTAGGGCTCAGGTCAAGATCTCATGGTTTGTGGGTTCGAGTCCCCATGTGGGGCTCTGTGCTGACAGGTCAGAGTCTGGACCCTGATTTGGATTCTGTGTCTCCCTATCTCTCTGCCCCTCCCCTGCTCATGCTCTGTCTTTCTCTCTCTCAAAAATAAATAAACATTAACAAATTAAAAATAAAATTTAAAAAACCCAATTAATAATCATATACAAATTACATGTTCTTCTTGACATTTCTTTATTTTATTAAAAAAACCTTAAAATTTATTTCTTCTACTCTGATTTTAATACTCCATTTTTATTCAAAGATTTGATTTTTTAATAGAGTCCATCAAACCGAACTTATTTAAATGTAATTGTCTGAAGAGATTTCAAGTTTCTTCAAATTACTAATAAACCACCATACTGTGTTCATTTAGTAATGCTCCATTTTTTATGGATTTCCGATGCGATCCTGATATAAATTTTTAAACTGATTGTCGTTTCTCAGTCCATTCCTGATTTCACATTAATATTCTAAGGTTTCTTTTAGATCCACGTCTATGTGGTTATATCCATGAGTAGTCATACAAGGCACTGTCATGAATTGAACAAATTATATAAAGAATATTTATATAAAGTCAATTTATAACCAACTTAGTGTTAATATCTTCCATTGAAGTTTTTCTTCATTGAAAAATATCTATTTATTTTTTTAATAAATATTCCCTACATACTTCAGAGGACAGGTCAGGGGTGCCTGGGTGGCTCAGTCGGTTGAACATCCAACTATTAATTTTGGTTCAGGTCATGATCCCAGAGTCATGGGGTTTGAGTCCTACAGTTGTGCTCTGCTCAGAGCTTGGAGCATCCTTCAGATTCTCTCTCTCTCTCTCTCACTCTTGCTCTCCCTCTGTCCCTCTTCCCCACTTGCTCTCTTTCTCTAAAATAAATAAATTAAATAAATAAATAAATAGAAATAAAAATAGATAAATAAGTAGAAATAGAAATAAATAAATAAAGCAGCCTGGTCTATAGCTGCCATATCTAGAATTTTAATTTCATTGATTACAATCTTTATTCTTAACTTCTCTTCTAGAATAATTATTTCTTAACATGTTACAATACTTTCAGTTGCCCGTCAATTTTTCCTTTGCCTTAGCATTTCATTTTTGTTGTTTTTGACACATAAGTGTTTAGTGCTTGTCACAAAGAAGCCTAGTGCTCACTAATATTACTAATATCAGTTTTCTCCTTTTCTTCCTACAACGGTACTTACTACAGTTCCCATTCTCTCCTGTTTTGGTGAGGCTGTATAATGAGGCTCTGGCCAATGGAATATATACAAAAATGATCTTTGCCAGTTTAGGATTGCTCTCCCCCTCATAACTCCTTACACTGTTCCGTCACTTGTGCATTGTCCATATTCTGAAATTTCAATGTACAATGGCGAGAAGATAACGGAGCAAGTAAATTGTAACAGACTATTTTCTAGAGTAAGGAACTCCTAGTACCTGCATGCAAGTGCCACATTAAAGAGATTTATTGTATTAAACCACTGAAACGGTTTGTTATAGCAGGTGACTTATCATGAATAATATAGGACCTTCCTTTTCTCACTGAGATTGAATATTTTAGTAAGATAAAAATATTCTCTTTATGTCTTATACTTTAAACTCTCTATTATTTTTAAGTTATCTAATAATTGATTTGTTTCAACCATCTTTTAAAAAATATTTGAAATAATTAACATTGCTATTTTTGCCTTTTTAATGAAAGTTTGACTCATGCAATTTTTCATGCTTTCATTTTTAATTTCTTTATGTCTCTGATATGTTTCATTTAAAAGTTACTTATTTCTAGTTGGATATTCACAAAAGTTATATATTTTTTTATTTTTGGAATCCTGGCAATTTTTTTCAAGAAATATCTAAGAATGGATTTCTTTTCAATATTTTTTCAAATCACAACAAGTCTTTGAGTAAATGGTCTTAATACTTAAACTAATATACTTTTTATTATTTTTTCTATTATATTTGTTCTTTTTCTGTCTTTGAAAAGAGTCATTATTTATAGGTTAGATTTCTATGATTATCCTCTATTGATATGATTTTTCCATTAATTTTCTTAGAATATTCTGTGTTCTCTGAATACAATTCAAGGCCCACATTGGACTCTGTGATGACAGTGCAGAGCCTGCTTGGGATACTTTGTCTCTCTCTGTCTCTTTATCTCTGTCCCTCTCTCAAACATAGATAAAGATTTGAAAAATAAATAAGCAAAATTGCCATTTAATTTATAAAAAGATTTAAAACTAAAAAAGAAGTTTGTTTTATTTACACACATATTTACCATTCTGGTGCTCTTAATTCCTTTGTTTAGAGCTATAGTATATGTTTGTATCTTCCATGTCTTGAAATAACATACACAATTTCTTCTCTGCTTTCTTGAGCATATGGAATCTAGTTATAACTGTTTTATCCTGTTCTACTAATTATATAATCTTTATCATTTTTATGGTGTAATTATGGATTAAGATTTTTCTTTATTGTGGATTGTATTTCTTGTTTCTTTACAGCTCTAATAATCTTTGATTAAATGTCAGGCATTTATTTTAAAGTTTATTTATTTATTTTGAGATTGAGAGAAAGCACAAGTATGGGAGGGGCAGAGAGAGAGGGAGAGAGAGAGAGAATACCAATCAGGCTCCACATTGGCAGTGCAGAGCCTAACCTGGGCCTTAACCTACAAACTGTGAGATCATAACCTGAGCCAAAACAAGAGTTGGATGCTTTACCTACGGAGTCAACCAGGGGCCTCTGATTAAATGTCATTTTTATTTTTAATCTTATATTGCTGAGTGCTGGATATTTTCTGTATTTCTATAAATATTTTTGGGCATTGCACTAGGATGCAGTTAAATTACTTAGAAATAACTTGATCCATTTGGGCTTTGTCTTTTAAGCTTCAATATGCAAGACTGAATTGTCTTTGGTCCAAGACTAATTTTGTACTCTATTTGATGTCCTGTGAATTAGAAGGTTTTCCACTCTGGCTAGTGGCAGTACAAATCCCCTGACTTTTATGAGTTACGGGGATCGTTTCCTTGTTCCTTTTGTTTGTTTGTTTGTTTCCCAGCCTTGGATAATTTTACTCACATGTACGCACCAATCAAGAATTAGATGAAGACTTGAGGAGGATCCTTTGCTGATGTTTGGAGTCCTTTTTCTGTGCAATTCTTTCCTCTCTGACAACCTGTGACTTCCCTGTACTTCTAACTCCATCTCCATAACTTAAGGAGATGGCTGAATTCTATCTTGGTGATCTTTACTACACTGAGTTCTGGAATTTCTCTGCAAGCAGTAAACTGGGACACTTTTAGGGCTTGTTTTAATTGCCATCCTGTCTCAGTGGTCACTGTACTATGTTGTCCAGTGTTCATTGTCTGCAAACCATTTTTTATGTTTATTGTCTGGGTTTTATTTCAGGCAGGAGAGTTTTTCTGGTCCCTATGACCATCTGTTACTCAGAAGCAGAATTCCCTCAATACATTTTTATTTATTTTTAAAAAATTTTTAATGTTTATTTTTGAGCTAGCTGTTAGCACAGAGCCCGATGAGTGGCTCAAACCCACAAACCGCAAGATCATGACCTAAGCCGAAGTCAGAAGCTCAACCAACTGAGCCACCCAGGCATCCCTCTCAATATATTTTTAATACCATATTTTCCTATTAATGTGAAATGCTGGTTGTATCATATTTTAATACATACATTGTTTAAATTTTGGACTGTTTCATCTATGAATTGCGGTACCAGTGTTACATAAATTTTGTGAATAAAACTTCATAATATATCTATTTGTTAGGTCTTGCATTCTGTCACTTGCAATCATGTGATCATTTCTTTCTTTTTAATACTTTTCTTATTCTTATAGCTTTATTCTTCCACATTAACTTCAGTCTTTACAGACACTGTTAGCAAAATCAGTCTGTTTTTCATTAGCATTTCACTGAAGATAAAGATGGATTTTGAGGGGCACCTGGGTGGCTCAGTCAGTGAAGTGTCCAACTTTGGCTCAGGTCATGATCTCACAGTTCGTGGGTTCGAGCTCTAGACTGGGCTCTGTGCTGACAGCTAGCTCAGAGCCTGGAGCCTGTCTTCGGATCTGTATCTCCCTCTCTCTCTGACCCTCCCCTGCTCTCTCTCTCTCAAAAATAAATAAAAACCATTAATTTTTTTTAAAAAGATGGATTTTGAGATATTTGACATGTTTATAGTACTTTTCTTTTTTATGATATTGTACTTCTTACAAAAATAAGGCATATATTTTTCATATTCTATTATGTTTTCCTATGCTGACTCCTTAAAAGAATTACACAGTTTGCTTCATATAGTTTCCTAACATTTCTGGTGAAATTTTAAATATTTTAGAATATTTATTGCTATTTTCAATTATCTGTTTTCTCTAATAATTTATATTTACAAGTTAGAATTTATATGTGGAAATGTTTTACATTTGACATTTTAAATTTTAACTGACCAGGAAATCTATTACCTAGTAATTTCTAATGGCTTTTTAGTTGATTTTCTTTGATTTATGAATGATGCCATTTTTTTAGTTCTCCTTCCTAACATATAAAACTTATAAGTCATTCTCATGTCCATTGTATCAAGTAGCACTCAAAAACAGTATTAGAAAATATAGATAGTAAACTAGTTTGTATGGTTTCTGATTTTCTTGGAAATGCTGCTATTTCACCATAATACATGATTCCAAATTTTGTCTTCTGATATATATTTGGTTGTTATCACGTGAAGAAAACATGATATTTAGGAGGAAGAGATCTTATTACATACATAAATATTTGTCAAAAGCTACAACATCTACTTAAAATAGCACTATATAGAGAGACATATATATATGCATATATATATACATATATATGTTTATTTTTGAGAGAAAGAGAGGGAGACAGAGCATGAGCAAGGAGGGGCAGAAAAAGAGGGCGACACAGAATCAGAAACAAGCTCTGAGCTGTCAGTACAGAGTCCAATGTGGGGCTCAAACTCATGAACCGTGAGATCATCACCTGAGCTGAAGTCAGATGCTTAATCAATTGAGCCACCCAGGTATCCCCAAAACAAATATATTTTAAATTATTTTTGGCTATAAATCTCTTGCACAGTGAAATTTGTACTGAGAATATATACGAAACAGGTAAAATGTATTTGCTTTACAGAAAGAAAAATAAAGACATGGTTAACAAACTTTTAAGCTCCAATCTCTCACCCAATTTGTGGTCTCAGGGACATATCTATATGCTCTAGGTCCTCTCCATGAATATTGGAACCTGACAGTGATTACCAAGCCTGACTATGCATAAGCATCTCTGAAGAACTTCATAATGTAGAGTCCAAGGCTGATCTCTCCGAGATTCCGATTCTGCCAACTGTAGAGAAAAAATTCTGCAGGGCATTCTATGATTAACCTTGTTTTGAGTCATTGCTTTGGACCATATAAAGTCTATACTGCATTGTATGCTCAGCCTTGTAACATTATGCTCTTCTGTAAACACTAAGAATATTGCATAAATATAAGCATGTCATTGGAAAGTATATGCTAATAAGCACATGTTCTGAATGCAAACTATGTAAAAAATGAAATAAGATAACCCATGCATAAGTAGCCACTTCCTTTTCTTAGTATATCAAGACAAAATTGGGGTATAGTTTGGTCAGTGCTAATTTTTGGCAAGGCCCTCTGCAGAAGCTTTGGAAAATTTCTTTAAAAGAATTTAGATTGTTTGGCAAATCCGGACTCGTGAAGTAGAGAACTATGATCCATTGTGGTCAGGCACATATATCTTTTGTTAAAGAGAGAACTGACGGTAATGACACTATTATTCAAATGCATTGTAATGCTAAAAAGTATTCATGTTGCCCAACTTTCTGCTCCAAGTGTGTATATTAATGATCAATTTATTTTGCCACAGGGAACAAAGGAACATTTTTTACTTTACTATGGGCTGTAACAGGCCCTGTAACTAAGTCGCATAAAATGCTGCTATAAACCAATGTAATTAGGAGTCATCAGTGAAACTTTTTTTCTAAGTGTCTTTATTAGATAGAAAAGAATTGAAAGGAACATATCTAGTGAAAGCTTGTTTCAAATAATGAAACTACAGTTTAAAATACATGGAAAGAATCAAATAGATTACCCACAGTCACTCAACGGGAAAAAGAAGTCAAAACAAAATCTGTTATATTTTCAGGAGTGTTCAGACAACAAACCAAACTAATCGATGTTAAAATAGCAAATCCTTGATCATAAAATTCCCTGAATTTTTAGTGGTAATAATACATAAACTACCTATTTAGTGAAACCATTTATTAAGAGACTTGAGCAAATTGATTAAGCCTCCAAAAAGAAAACAGTTTGAGCAATAATCCTCCTAGAAATTACTGCCTGGATTTATTGATGTATAACAGAATTTTTCTGCATGGTGCATGCTTTTTAAAAACCTTCACAGTCATATTACTTACCCTGTAGATCAAAAATGGAATCAGACTTGGTACTCTGTTAAAGAAACATCATATGGAATAAACCTGTATTAAACTGCCACTTTATTTAAAGAATTGGGGGAAGTACTTCATGATTTCTAAATTATCACATACTGCAATATGTCAACTCTGATTTCAATGTGTTCTTTCAAGTTGGTGTTAAATTTAGAAAGTAAAGCATTTGCAATTTGAAGACTAAAATTCTGAGCTTGCTAAGTGACCAACTATTCGTATCCTGTGACAGATATATTTAAGAGGATATTTCACAAACTATTATGTGTGGATTTTTTACTCTGGCATGTTCTTGCAATTCACAATCTTGATTTTAAATTGTGTGAATGTACATGTTAAGTACATATTAGCTATTTAGCGTGAAACTGATGACATAGCAGAGTCAAGCCCATTAGAAAGAAAAATGTTTGCTTAAGAAAGATGCAGATTTAACTGATAGTGCAAATTGTTCCTAGTTACAGCAAAGTTGTGTGTTTTTATTTTATCTGTGGCATTTAGTTTCAACCAAAATAAGGAAAAGTGATATACAAAAGTAAATAATTGATAATAACAACAACATTATCTACGAGCCTTAAAATTGTTGAAGGCAAAATAGCTCAAATGATTCCTAATGCCTTTCAGGCACATCTGAATCAAACAAGGTAATTATTCTTTAAAATGCTTACACAAAGTCTGATTTGCATGCTAGTAATTGCTATGCCTTGTGGCATCTACCAATTGACACAGCAATGATTTTAATTATTGTAATTTCATCAGTATAAATACTTCAAAGTTATGCAAATACTATCTCATAATCCACATAGACAGCTCAGAGTATTTGATTTACTAGCCTTGTAAGTCTCTTTGTCTATGCAGTTTACTCTCAGATGTGACTCCGCATTGCAATTGAAGCCTTTCACTCACATCAAAGCTCCAAATCATAACAAGATGAGCTAATTTTACAAAGACTGACACTTCAAACATTAAGTTGCAAATACAATTATAAGATGAAATATAAAAAGGACTTTGCTTGGCTATCATGAAGCACAGATACCTGCAGCTAATCATGTCTAATGTTTTCTTTGACGTGAGAAGTAAAGATACAACTCGAACAAATGCCTTTGAATGAATAAGAACAGAAAAGATCCTCCCTGTTACATGACTAATTTAAATGCTACAATAGGAAATCTTACTGTTATGTGATAAATCATCATCCGTATTACAGCCACTCATGTCTTCAGCCAATAGAGAGCACTGAGCTGCAGATAAGCCTTCCCTCATGAGACGCGGACTCACTGTCAGCAAATCTTAGACTCTGACTCTTGGATTCTCACTGAGTGGAAACACTCACAGCCTACCAGTTGGGAAATTGTGTTTTCTAGGAAACCTTATTGCTTGAAGTTATTATAGTCTTTGTTAAAGCTAAAAGTATTTTACAGGAAAAAAGGCACAGAGGTAATGTTTAAGAACACTTTAAAACTCCCCTGTGCTCTTATTTTAGACTTACAACTTGAGAAGAAATGGTAGATATATTTTAAATTCTTTACAGTTGATAAACTTCTACTTATTCTCATATTGAAAAAATATTTGCAACTTAATTGGCTCTAATAACTACTCGTTTCAATGTATTCACAGCATCAGAAATCTATCAGGTTACAAGTAGAGGAGAAACAGCAAAAGACAATGGCAAGATATAATTTTCAACAGAGAATAGTGAGTGAATGTACAGCATCTATTTGCCAGAGATGGATGCGGAAAAACTTGATTCTTCTCAGTACTTGTGATGCACAGGAGTCTGATGTCAGAGTCTCTGTGATCAATCTCATTTTCCCATCAGCTTAAGTGGAAAGAGAAGGTGGGACGTGTTCGCTCCTCTTAGAAAATTCTGTTTTGTGAGTTGGTATGTTAAAATTCTAAGATGACACCCAATCAATCATGTCCTTTCATAAACTCCTCTCCTTGAGTGTGAGTGGAATTGTAACTTGTTTGTAGGTAAGAGAGTATGGCAAAAACCTCAATTAGGTTACATTATAAGGCAAAGGTACTGAGATAGTCACTCTGTAATTGTGTTACATGGTATACAATTCTGTTTGAGCAGACTAGAGTGAGAAATTCTCCTACTGGGATGAAGAAACGAGCTCCCATGCTACGGAAGTCTGAGACAATCACGTGGCAAAGCAATGTGGGTGATTTTGAAGGACTGAGAGGGATCCTGTTGACAACCAGCATGAAAAGGGGGACTCTAGGCCTGCCACCAAAAGGAGGAACCACACCAGCTTACAAGACAACCTCAGGTCCAGAAAGAAAACCAGCCCGAGATGACACACTGATGGCTACGGTGGAAATCCAGGGCAGAGCTTGTACTGTTTCATACTATGAACTTTGTGGCAATTTGTTTCATAGCAGTAGAAAACAAATACCGTTGATGTCATTGAAATGCATTCCATTTCCAGCAGTATATGATTGTGTACACGCATACGTTTGTGCAAGGTATTCAGATCATTTTGTGTCTCAATCTGCAGCTGGCCCCAGCAGTCACTCAGAGGCTGACCACTGTACATGTATCCAAGTCGCTAATAAATCAGTATTAGACAAAAGGGTTCAGAGAAGACATTACCTGAAAGTTCTGCTACTGCTATATTGCAGCTCATTGGGTTTTCCTTTCCTTTTCACTGGTTTTCCTTTTAATTAAACGATAGTCATAAAATATATTTCCTAACTATCAAACAAAGTGGGACTAAAAATTTTATTTAGAAATTATATTGTTTAAAGCAGAAGAAATGATGAACGCTCAAAAAATTAAAATGCAAGACTAGTTTCTGAAGTAATAACTTTGGACATGTTGTTAAAATCCTTGGGCATCATCTTTCTCATTTATAACTTGAGGCTAATTAGACGTGGCTCACAGTTCTGTTGTAAAAATGAGAAATAATATAAGTATGGTGGCTGACAAATTGTAGCTATTATGATAACAATGACAGAGAATATGAATGATTTTTATTCAAAGTCATTAAGACATATAGCATTTTATGCACATTTATATCAGTGGTTTTAAATTTCTGGAAAGAATAATGAATTATGAATAAACATAGTGCATCAAAGTATTCCAGTCCCGATCCCTTCCTAGCCATGTAACCTTGAGAATGTCATAAAACTTCTAGAAGCCCTTAACTCATCTATAAATAACAAGGACAGTATCTGCTTTACCTACTTCACAGAGTTTATGTGAATCTCAAAGATGATATATGTGAAATTTTATTATAATTTCATATAAATACAAGCATTAGAATTATTTCACAGCAGTACATGTTTATATATATTGAGAAATGAAACAAATATTTTGTAATAATTTAGCAGACAATTTATTAAAGCAGTATCTTGATTCAGTTACCTATTTACACATTCATAAATTTTGCTTTCAAAAACATCTAAAAGAAATATCCACAAAAATTTGACACTCAACAAAAAGAGATGTCAACATCATGTGTTTGAACTTCACAAGTTGTAACTCATCTCTAGAAAAATATTACAAATTCATCTCGAACAAGCAGGAAAAATAAAGACTTAAAAGGCAACTGGAACACCAGCAAACAGACAGCAGCATGAAGAGCTAAATACATTCCATGCAACTAACAATGAAACATAGAAAGATAACATCAGTAAGCCATAGTCATCAACTATGACAGGAGTGACATAACAATGGAATCCCTGACGAGGAACTGAAACGCACTAAAAATGCAGAATTAATTTTGCACTACCTCCTAGCAAGGTTATGATTTCTCTAAGGTCTCTTCAGACATGCTTTCATTTACTGGACACACTTCAAACCTCCACTCGTTAGCATTGGGAACGGAATGTTTCAAATATATCCGCCACAGAAAATTCTAACTACCCACACGAATCACTTCCAAGCCAGAATCCCTCTTTTGCCATCTATTTTGTTACATAAACATTTATGTTTTTTACAGATATACCACCTACCTCCTTTAACCCACCTACTTTGTATGTTGTGAAAAATAGTCATTTTTGATTTTGAAGAGGGGAGATTAGATCACAGCCAGGAAGAAATGGCGAGAAAGAAAAGAAAAAAAAAATGGATGTCAGAGACACTGAAGGCAAGGGACACCAGAAATAGAAAATAAGAGAGACAAAGGAGAAGGGGAAATAGACAGTGAGGAAAATAGCCCGGTAAAGGACAATGCAGGCTGAAGGAATGTTGGCAAGGAGTAAGTAATAAATAAAGTTTTGATTTGGGAGCCACTGTGGAGTGATGGAAGGAGACTGGAATAGTGACGAGGAGAGACTACTAAGGAAATATTAAATTAGCTAATTTAACAAGGAGAAGCAGTTCTTAAGATTTCCATAGTTAAGACAAAAGAAATTAATACTGAGAGAAAGAAGCAAATTTCAGCCTTAGAATAATAAAATCTCAGCATTGGAAGAGTATTTGGAAAAGACCAATGCTCAAATAATACATGAGACATCGGTGTCTAATAGACACCTACAAGGGTCAATTACAAGTAGAAGAAGAATTTTTTTCCCATCTAGAGAGCAGAGACATGTTGTTTTCTAAATAATCAGCAGAAAACCATGGCACCATGTTGGCAAGCAGCACTTGAAATGTTAGAACACATTTAAATGCCTTTTTCTGGGTCTCTCTGGATATCAAATTAAATGTAAATTTGATGACACCCTTTTAGTTCCTAATAATAAGAAGACCTGACATTTGCATAGGCTTCATATTTTAAAAAGCAAAGATGAAAGGAGAGAATCAACATTTATTGAGTGCCTATGGTATACTAACTATAAGACAGACATACTCTGCCTGGGCATCTTTTGTTTGTGATCTAGAAAAAGTGGGTGAGATGGCAGGGTAATGCCTCCAACATCACATAGGTTGTAACAAAATGGAGCCAGAAATTGAACTTGGACAGTTATTTTACTCTTCCATGACAAAGAAGATGGTAGGAAGGAAAAAAGTAAAAATGAGGGACAGAGAAAGGAAACAACGGTAATGAAGAAAATTGCATCTTGTAGCATCAATTACTGGGCATTAGGCCAAGATTAATGTTATATTTAGAGAGAGGAGGAAATTCAGATTCAAAAAAGTGAAGCAACTTGTCCAAGTTTGCCCATTCACTAACGAGGCTACATCCACTTTTTTTTCTACTCTAAAAACAGGACTCAATTTTCATATGCTGTGTCACATAATTGAAAGAGAAACCAGAGTTCATAATGTGGATCTGTCACATCTTCATTGGGTGACCATGGGCACGTCACCCTTCTTCTCTGAATTCTTATCAATGTTGGATCACAAATGCCTAGCTTACAAGATGTTACAAGGATTACAGACACTATAAAGTATCTTCAATGCAGATACTCACAATAAGGAATTGCTATACTTAGGTAGATGTTAACAAGACCAGAAGATGCTCAATTGGATATCAGGAGGGTGTGAGATTGCCTATGTATAAGAACTAATCAGTAGAAAGAAAAATAAGAGTCAAGTGTCCGTATTAAATGCCATCATCATTACTACCACTGTCATCATCATCATCATCATCACTCTCATGATTAATCGAAAAATATTTTATTAACTATGCCTTATGTTATAAATCTTGGTTGTCATTACCATGGAGAAGTGAATCCTACTTGCCCTTGTTAATAACAAGGGAGAAATTGTATTCAAGAAAAACAACAAATAGAAATATTTCATAAATATTATATTTGATTATTTACAGATAAAGTAAAAGGGGAAAAGAAAGGAATAGAAAAAAAGTAAGAGACCAGTGGAAAGAAAATATATAACCATGTAAATTTTATGTAAAGTAAACATAATACAACTTCTATACTAACACTGCAGTGGGGAGATGAGAACTTCAGGTGTTTTAGTAGGTAAACAATTCCCGAGTCATTTTTTTGATGTACAAAATTCTTACATCAAGTTTACCCACATATTTGTCCCTGAAATTCTGCCACATCTTTCCTTCTGTGGTATGAAAACATACACAGAGTTTGCTCTGGAAATACGTTTTTAAATATCATTTTATAGGATAAAAAGCTGAATCTTATGACATTCTATAATGAGAAAGGTAATTACAGAAGATGTTATGTGCCTTCATTTGAACCAGATGAAACTAAGTGGACAACTTGGGTTTCTTACTGACTAGAGCCCATAATTTTTTCGAGTGTATTAGGGAGCTATAATACTTTTAATGAGTTCACTTCTATTACTATGGTGACTGCTCCAAAGGTAACAGTGCACCTTAAATAATGATTGGCAGGGAGACCACTATGTTTAGACTCCCACATTGTTGTGGGCAAGATCAGGGAACTTTAATGATGGCTGACCATGACATGTCTAGAAATAAGAGCTGTTAGGTACTGTAATTTGACATTTCTCACAACCTAGTTCTACATTTTGAAAGGTAAGTTCTAGTATATGGAGGCATGTCAAACAAATGTGTCAAATCATAATATAATCCTAATTTGTGTTTGTTTGCAACCACCTCACCCTTGCAAAATGCAAAATAAAGTCAGTTTTAATGTTGCATCAATTGCAGTGCGTTGCGAAGTAACATATGTAGAACATAATAGAAATTACCAAGGATTTTTATAATGTGCTTTTAGAATGACTATAGTCATGCTGCAAATACCTAAACAGAGGAATTTTTTTCATAAAATTGGTGAATTTTTCACTATTAAGTTGATTTGTAATACAGCATTAAACAATGCTGGCAAACAATCAGAAGTCATTAGCATCCATTCGTTTATCAACTAAACCTATTTAGAGAATTGTTGAGTAGACAAAGTGCCTTCAGAGTGCTAAGCAAAATCCATGAGAAAAAATGTATAACTTCTTTTGAAAACTAAAAAGAACCTAATAAAAAATCACATAAAAGGAACTTGTGACAATTCTATTCACATGTTTGTAATTAAGCTATCTGATAAAGACTAAACTATTAATCATAATATTTAATCATTAAAAAAAAACAGTTAAAGCTTAAGAGCCAGTAACGAATATATGTCACGTAGAAATGGTCTCTAACAATGGTTTATGACCTACGGTGTGAAAGCAATACAATTCAGCACTTTGAAGTTTGAATTTGGATCTTTTCCCGGGCTAGCAGTATGCATAAGGTACTCTCTTCCATGATGCTGGGAAGCAGTAGTGAGGGGAAGCTCCCAGCCAGCCAGACAGACAGCAATCACAAGGATCAACAACCGATATACTTGTAACCAGTCTGTTCCCAAACAATCATTCTGTTTTTCAATGTCAGTACAGTATTCAATAAATTACACTAGATATTCGATATTTTACCCAACTGTAGGCTAAAGTAAGTGTTCTGACCACATTTAAGGCAAGCTAGGCCAAGCCGTGATGTTCAGGAGGTTAGATACATTAAAAGCATTTTTGACTTACAATATTTTCAAGAACTGATTTAATGGTTTCTTGGCCTGTAACGCCATTTTAAGTCAATGAAGATCTGTGAGATACTATTTAATCCACACAACAAAACTGGAAGATAGGTGATACTTATATTTCCATTTAACAAATAATAAAGCAGAGGAGCAAAATGTGTAAATAGCATGCTCAAGTTTATACAGTTTATAAATTCCAGAGCTAGTAAACTAACCCAGGCAGTCTGACTCCAAGCTTTTAACCACCATGCTGTGCTGCAAGAAGGTATGGAGTACTAAGTTTACTACAGTAATTCCGTTTCACCCACAGCAAAAACCGGAAGAAGTAACTTGTACCAGATATCAAGTCAGGCATCATTCCAATGGTATATGTTTGATTTTCATGTTTGATTTTGCC
The DNA here is from genome assembly GCF_008692635.1 of Crocuta crocuta. NCBI lineage: Eukaryota > Metazoa > Chordata > Mammalia > Carnivora > Hyaenidae > Crocuta > Crocuta crocuta. Next base: position 1,035,110 of record NW_027527951.1, read on the forward strand.
TAACTCTGTATTACATTACTAAACCTCTTCCTTAACAAGAGATTCAATGGCAACTGCTGTTTATTTATTTATTTTTTTTACTGTTTTATTTATTTCTGAGAGAGACAGCATGAGCAGGGAAGGGTCAGAGAGAGAGTGAAATACAGAATCTGAAACAGGCTCCAGGCTCTGAGCTGTCAGCACAGAGCCCGCCACAGGGCTTGAACTCACAAACCCGTGAGATCATGACCTGAGCTGAAGTCGGACGCTTAACCAACTGAGCCACCCAGGTGCCTCGCAACTGATGTTTAGTATTTCATATGGCATGTACTTTTTTTCTGACCTCAGAAGTTATTTTGGAATCTTACTAATTAGAATTAATGGTTTCTTGTCTTTCTGAATCNTTTAATAAAATATTTAATAAAATATTTTATAAAACACAGTTTTGAGGAGCAAACTGATATAAAAGGTATGTGATCTATGGTGTTAATAGGCACATAATAAATGTTTGTGGAATATGTATATTTTTGATCTTTCTTATAATATGGAGTACTCTTGAACATTTTTTACAAAAACCTAGTAGCTTAACAGAGTTGTTTAAACATTGAGTAATGTCTGCTCCATAGCTCTCTCTTCATTATACCAGTTAAAATGGATGTACAGTTATTTTCATTTGTTCATTTGCAAATAATATAATTTAGTTGCAATATGTAGCAGGGGGAAAAAAACACTTATAACTTAATCCAAATGAAATAATTGAAAACAAAAGTGGTCATTTTGGCTTCGAGGGTAAAACTCAATTCCCAAGGATTCAATGATATATATTTAAGGGGAAAAATGGTTATTTTTCCTGCATATAATACCAAGTTTCCTGAGATGCACAACAACTGGGTACAGTATTAAAATGGCATTTTACATAAGTATGTATGTCACAAAGTTAAAAGATAAATGCTATGAAAAGAGAAAATTTTCAGAAATCTATACCCTTTGGTTATTTAAACCTGTTTTTTTTCTGCCGTATGAAATACTCATGATTTAGAGATAAGTTAAATAGGTATTCTATCCCAAATATATGTCTACATCATGACACCATGTTCTTGCCAGTAGTTTATGATATATTAGGACAAATGCACTTCCATTGATTTGCAGATTACTTTTCATAGTTGAGATCTTGAATAAGCTCTTGAATAAGAAAGAAGAGTGAAAACCGAAAGGTTCAGAAATTCTTTGATAAGTCATATATTCTGAGTCAAAAATGATGTGGTTGCTACATATCATTAGTGCTGGAGGAGTGTCAAAAATGCATTGAAATCAATTGCATTTTACTTGCTTCAGAAGCCAAACTTGAACTTATTCCATATGCAGGCCAGATTTCCTAATGGTTGTGTTCTGAAAATAATCCTTGCCATTATGCTCATTTTGTGAATGGGATAAAAGTTAAATGTTAAATTAATTTATTATTAACATTTTAAAATCAACTGTTGAAGAGCAACTATGTGAAAAATGTGCTCCTTTTGGACGCCAAGTTTCTGTCTGTACATCATGCAACAGTTTTGCAACTTTTGAAAACTAGAATAACTGAGAAAATATTTAATACTCACCAAAAGTACACATACATAAATCAAATAGCACATTTATATTCTTTACAATAGAATGCATACACTTCTCATAAATAACCCTATATTTTGTAGCTTTCTTTTCATTGAGGGCTCTAATCCTTCAACATTTTGAGGCAGTGCATGATTCCAAGGATGAGTAATGAGATCAAATTCCTTACCCATCTAGATCATAACCTTGCTGTCTAGTCAGTGTCACAAGTGACTAGGAGTTGTCATTATCAGTTGATGGGTGTTTAATTGTCAATGGTCAATGAGAAATGTATTCTGGCATTGGTCCAATTCCTAACAGCTGTAACAGTTCAGTGTTACAGAAATCACTCTAGTGTGCTAGATTCCTTGTCTACAAAGCACATTGCCATATGGATTTAGACAAGACAAAAACTCATTCATCCCTAAGGATGTCTATTCAACACTGCCCCCAAATTATATACCCTCAAAACTTCCCCCTTTAAAATATAGATTCAAAAGAAGAAGGAAGAAGAGGGGGAAGGAGAGGGAGAAGAGAGAAGGGAGAGGAGGAGAATATGTGTTCTGTGAGATAGACACCTAAATGATAGATTATCGGTCTTTGAGTTTCAAAGACTGAGGAGAGTGGCAGAGAATTAAATAAACAATTTTGATTTTGGGAGATCAATGCTGCTGATGATACTAAGAAAAGAAATCTTCAGAAGGTGACTTTTGACCTGATTCTCAATGAAACTATATTTTTATTTTTATTTTTTTTTATGTTTTATTTATTTCTAGGAGAGAGAGAGAGAGAGAGACAGCGTGAGCAGGGGAGGGTCAGAGAGAGAGTGAGTCACAGACTGAAACAGGCTCCAGGCTCCGAGCTGGCAGTCAGCACAGAGCCCGACGCGGGGCTCGAACCCACAAACCGCGAGATCATGACCTAGGCGAAAGTCGGACGCTTAACCGACTAAGCCACCCAGGCGCCCCTCAATGAAACTATAAAACAAAATGGGCCAGAGAGCATCCAGAAAGAAGGTTATACAAAAACATGAAGTTTGCTAAACAGACAAAAGAGAATTCCAAAGAATGTAGGGACAACAAATGTAAAGAGTAGCTACTCTCTTAGTCTAAGGAAAGAACAAATTTGGAAAATGGCTTCCCCAACGGTGGGATTCTTACCTCAGGGGAGGGTGTGACTGCTGCCCAGTAGATGACAGAGAAGGTCACTAGAGTGCCACCAAGCAGTAGGAAAGCAGGAAGCCACCTCCTGGACTGAGGCAAAACGTGCCGGAATGGAAACACTATGGGCCATACCTCTGGTAACCTTGCCATAGAAGTCAGGAAGCAGCCTGGAAAAAAGGACTCAGAACTATAAAGAGACTCCCCTTGATAATGACTTTGCAATACCCCTCCAACACCCTCTATAATGCCTCAAAAGCGCGGTTGACCCATGAGAAATGTTTACAGGGTCCAATGCCAGTATCGTGAAACAGGTCAAAGAAAAGTGGGTTTGGAACTAAGGGACAATCCCTTAATAACCAGCAAAGAATGCATTGGGAAATTAGGTTCCAAAAGGCAAATAAGGACCTCATTATCAGGATTTCTGTAAATCATGCCAGGTATCACCGGCATGGTCCTGTGCATCCAGGGACAAGGACATTTTCCTGTGCAAAACAATCGTGTGAGGTGCTTTTTAAAAATATGGATTCTAGGCAGCAACCCTGGGAATTTTGCTTCTATAGTAGTGTGGAATTAAGTTTTTAACCTACATCTCTGGGGATTGTGATACAGAAACTGTCTCTTGAACCACTTTCTTTAGAAACAATGCTATAGATTATAGATCCCTTGAATGGCTTAAAGCAGAGGAATGACATGATTGCATTTTTCTTTAGGATGTGCTTCCAGCAGGTAGACTACAGTAGTAAAGGTATGACTATTGTATTTTTCCCTTGGTATGGATATCTTAGTGAAGTTATTCTGACTTGTTACATAGATAATTTTGTAGGCATATAATTGGTTTAAAAATATTAGACTTAAAATAACAGTAAACTAACTTTGCCAAACAATAGCAAACAATGCAAATATCAAATAACACCTTTATCAGAGTCTGACTCTTTGGCTCCACTGGTAATTTCATGACTTCTAGAAATGTATAGTATTTTGTGCAAAGTGGGTACTCGATTAATGGTATTGAGTGATTGTCTTGCAGACATTCTTAATTGACAGCCATGTTCCTGCAAACTAAAGTAATAGTATTTCTTTTCATTTGGCCATCTGTGATGACTGGAATTTAGCCATAGGCAGTGTAAAGTACAAAATAGCTTTTAAGATATTTGATAAGGATATTATACATATTTTCATTTGAATGAGTGTTGGAAAGTCCCACACATTTTCATTTCAGAGTCTGCATAGAAAAGTAATTTGCCTGACTCTATTATTTGTACACCAGAATCATTAAAAATTTTTAACAATAGTAATAAAAAGATAATATTTATGACATGAACTTCAAATTCAAGATCAAATCTTGTTTACAAATAATTAATAAATCCTATATAAAATACTTAGAATAATAGCTGACCCATAGTAGGTAAACAGTAGTGTTTAATATCTCATGGAATCCAGGAAAAGACATGATGACTCTAGTTTTAAAATTTTGTGAGTTCCGGAGAGCCTGGCTGCCTCAATTGGTTAAGTGTCCTACTCTTGATTTTGACTTAGTTGATTTCCCAGTTTGTGGGATCAGGCCCTGTGTCAGGCTGTATGCTGACAGTGGGGAACCTGCTTGGGATTCTCTTTTCCTCTATCTCACACCTCCCCTGCTCATCTTATCTCTCTCTCTCAAAATAAATAAAAACACTTTAAAAAAAAAAACAGTTAAAAAAATTAGGAGTGGAAATGACATGAGCTTTGGATTCACAGTCTTTATCAGTTTTTAGCTTTGTGACTATAAGCCATTTTACTTAACTTTGCACCTCAATATTTTTCATATATATGTTTATGCACACAGGTTTATAACTGAGCACTTACTATGTTAATATGTCAGAGACTGTGCCAATCGATTAATTTATTTAATCTTATTTAATTATCTTATTTATTCCTTGAAATAAATCTTTAGCATACAGATGAGAAAAGTAAGCCTCAGCTAAGTGAACTAAATCGTTTACTGTCAAAGACTCGTAAATGTCAGCACTGAAGCTCAAATCCAATCACACTTTTACTGTTAGGAATTTGTGGGTGATGTCACTAGATTCACTTCTATCAGGGGCATACAGAAGATTCAAATTCAAATTCTAGCTCTATTTTGCAGTGTTCAGGAACCCATATTAAAATCATACTGCATTGAATTACCTGATTAGTTCTGTCAAATACATTTTCAGTGCTTTTATTCTTTAAGAAGTAAATGTGCATAGAATACACACACATATACATATATGCATACATATTATTGAATGCATATACTCTCATGTATATCTAGTTTCTATATATCAACTCTCTACAAATATATACTATACACACACACACACACACACACACACACACAGAAAGATCTATGATTTTAATATCTATACCTTTCTCCTTTCTAAAACCATGAAGTCCAAGCAGGGACCACATTTTCTACATTTTATCTCTGGAACATTACACCTGGAAATGAACTGTTGTCAAGCTTACCACAACCACATTGTATTAGTTGGTACACACATGGAGTGAAGTAGGTACAGAAAAATCTAGATTACAGAAACAGTCTTGACAAAACTTCCCATGGGTTTATATTTGGGATTAGGAAGTAAGCTGGGTCTTAACATTATCAGGTGTAATTGAAGCCATTTGATCATTCATACAAAAAAGAGTTTTAATTAGTTGTTTTGTGTCAACATACATCATTTCTGTGGGTTGCTCTGTGGCTTTTTACCTGTTCAACATTTATTTATTTATTTATTTATTTATTTATTTATGTAATAAGTTCATTTATTTTGAGAGAGAGAGAGTGGGCAGGGGAGGGGCAGAGAGAGAGAGGGAAAGAGAGAGTCCTGAGCAAGCTCAAAGCTGTCAGCACAGAGCCTGCCGTGGGGCTCAAACTTACGAACTGTGAGATCTTGACCTGAGCTAAAACCAACTGCGCCACTCGGATGCCCCTCTTCAATACATTTAAAGATAGCATGTATGCACTATTTGAATGCAGAGAATGATAAAGAAACGATCCCAAACAAGTAAAAATCCTGTCTATGCTTACATATAAGATTACTCCTAGTTTTTTTTCTATGAGTGTGTTCGAAATAAGTGAGATAATATTCTACAAACAATTTTGTACCCTGAGTTTGCAGGTTTGGTGTACCTGTTGGAAACGTTTGTCAAGTTTAGCATTTCTGTTTAATGTGTATGTTGGCTTCAGCATGAAGTGATGTTTGGACTTTACAGTTTCAGGCAAAGTCATACTCTCCAGTTTATCTGATGCAGCAGTTTCGAGAGAGAGTATCTCATATAGAACAAACTTGAATTGCACGCTAGATTTGAATAAATTCAAAATGCTTTGCTTTGTTTATGTATGTGAAGCAGCAGGGATTACGAGGACTTCTTCTGTGAACCAGAACATTGTTACGGGGAATATTCCTATGTGTCTGAAGTGCTTCCTTTGGTGTTTAGGTTTTATTTTGTCCTAAGGTGTTTTCCTGGCTTATTCCTTATCTTGCCTTGTTTGGGTATACTTTTGTACCATGCTATCTATCCAACATAATAATGAATTTCTTTTTTCCTCATGTGAATGCATATGTCATTATACTCTATAATACTAAAATATCATTTGTAAACTATTTAGTGAAACTGAGACTGGAAAAGTCATTATGTCAGGAAAATAGTCTTCCAAAATAGAATGAAACAGTTCAAGAGACTTTCTGGGGAAAATCACTTATTAAGTAATTATCACATAAAGGAAATCAGTAATTAAAATTATGTGTAATGTTTTTTATCATTTTGTATTATTAAAAACCATGGGCTTACGTTAACTTTTTTATTGTGTTTTTATAAAATTTCATTACCTGAAAGTTTGTTAACTTTTTTTTTACTTTAGAGAGAAAGAGAGAGAGTGCACATGAGCTGGGGAGAGGAACAGAGAAAGAGAGAGAGAGAATCTCAAGCAGACTCCACATCCAGCACGGAGCTTCACACAGGGGTTAATCCCACAACCTTGGAATCATGACCTGAGCTGAAATCAAGAGTTGGATACGCAATCGACTGAGCCATCCAAGTGTCTCAAAAGTGTGTTCAATTTTAAATATTTAGCCAAATGATTCTTGGCTCCTTTTTTTGTACTATTGCCTTGGAATCCAAATGTTTGAAATGTGGAAGGAAAAACTCTTTTTTCTCTGAATCTTCCCTCTTTTATTTTTTCTCTTTATTATGTCTTGAACAAATAAATTTTATCTTGACTGTTGTGCTTTATTTTCAAGTTTTCCCTACTCATAACATTTTGACATTTGGTTCTTAATTCATTCTCACAAGATGAGACTAATTCATAAAAGTAAATTTTACGTGAAAATGTCAGAGCTTAAATAGAATTATCTTATTAAAAAATTAGAGTACCTAACATTACTTTGTGTAGTTTTGAACACAGATATACAAAATAATTCCACGTATACCTATCTATCTATCTATCTATCTATCTATCTATCTATCTATCATCTATCATCTATCTATCTATCTATCTATCTATCTACAGTAATTGTAATGACTATATAATTACATCTATGATATATTTCTTTATATTGCTATTTTCATTCTAGTAAACAACTATTGATTGAAAAATACATAATATTCTAACCAAAGTTATTTAGGAGAACATCACAAACCTTTTTCCCACTTATTTGCTATGATTTTCATAACATTGTTCTTGAATATAAATTTTGAGGGTTTTTTTGCAAAATTTTATTCTTATTGTAATAATATACATTCATACTTCTCCTTGCTTTTAGATTGTTAGTTTATTAGATTTCCAATCTAAATCTATATTATCTGAATATAAATATTCAGACAATGGCTCTAAATCACATATGATAAACCTTGTTTATATTATTTATTGATAATGCTCTTGGATGAGAATTGCAGTCAAATTATCCTTAGTAATTACCAGGATTGTGCTTCTGCGTTTTCAATCTTTTGACCTTATCACCTCACAGACTTCAAAAATTTACTAATGCCAGAAAAAACAAATTGAAATGGATTTCAGTGGTGTTAGTCTGAGGAAAAGGTATCACCACTAAAGGCCAGCTTTTGTTCAGCCTCTCACACTAGGACTGTGACAATGAGCCAGACACAGTATTTCTCTGGATTTCAGTTTTCTTATCTGTAAAGGGAGGTTGCCCTGTAAAACCTCTAACGTCTTCTAACTCTGAAAGCCTATGAGGACAATTGTTCTGTCTATATTTTATAATATCTGCAGTACCTAGTATAGTACTTAGCACACTGCAGGTGCTCAATAAATCTGAGTTGATTGGCTATCTATCAGATTATGTATGCTAAAGCACTAGATAGGTGGCCTTAAAATCAAGGTAGTTTGAGTATTTACTAATCCAGCAGAAGTTGAAGCCAAAAAAAGTGGTTGGGATCATTCTAAAACTCTGCATTAACAATTGTAGAATTACACTGTTTCTCATTATTAACTTTAAAAAGCAGATGGGGGGTGCCTGGGTGGCTCAGTCGGTTAAGCGTCCGACTTCGGCTCAGGTCATGATCTCACAGTTGTGGGTTTGAGCCCTGGTCGGGCTCTGTGCTGACAGCTAGCTCAGAACCTGGAGCCTGTTTCAGATTCTGTGTCTCCCTCTCTCTCTGACCCTCCCCTGTTCACACTGTCTCTCTCTCTCAGAAATAAATAAAACATTAAAAAAAACTTTAATAAAAAATAAATAAAAAGCAGATGGGAATTCTTATGGTTTTTGGATCCCAAAAAAGTTACTAATAACTGTCTTCGTTTTGATATTCCTTAATACTTATTTCAGTTATCTACAAGAAACTTGAATTCTGACTAAGTTTTTTAAAAATTGAAATTGTATTCATAGTATCTAGAGGCAAAACAAAAGAAAATTATCTCTTCTCTTCCACCCCTAAATCTCTCCACTTTAGCTTCATTTTTCTGAATATCAGCCAAATTTTGCACTGTAATTTTCATATGTAGACCTGGCTTCATTAATTTATTTTGGCCACTTGAAATCAAAGATCTCTAATCATTTAATATTTGCCTAGATGTAGCTTAGAAGTTCAATATTTGTGTTGACTTCTAAACTGATAATCAGAACCATATGTGTATGCATGTATATGTGTACGTATATTTGTATACACACACACACACACACACACACACCAGATTGGAGTTATTCAGACATTCAAAAATTAAAAGCACTCTAAGGAGGAAAGACTAAAAACTCTTCTGGAAACATGAACCACTTGAAGCACTTCAGTAATTTCCCATTGCTCTGTGATGTGCAAGCAAAGAACCTTGATCACTTTCACACTGAAGCACTTAAGCTCTATGATAATTTTATACCCTCATTGCCATTTTCCAAACACCATCATTTCCCTCACTGAAGTGGTTTTTAAAAATATGTGAAGTGTTCCAATAATTTTAAATTATCTCCTAAGGCACTAGCTCACACCCTGATAACCTCCATATTTAAGAGCTAATAAAATTTGAAGTAGTCCAATTTTTTTAAGTATGTATTGTGATTTCAATTGTTTTACAAATGACTCCAACGTGGGTTGGGTAGACAACATAGTAAAACAATCAAGATATACGGAATAAATGTCACTGTGCCAGAAATTAATTAAAAATGCAAGTGTTGGGAAATGAGCCACCTTTTAGGTCTCAACCTTTGAATAAAATTTGTGCACAAAATATATTTTAATACTTTGATTTTAAGACATCAACCAAAATGTGTTTTAAAAAAATAAATAAATAAACTCTACAAATCAGCGTGTGAATTAGAGGATGCAAACCAGTTTCGACAATGCTCATTGGAAAATAAAATGATTAGGAGCTCCTAGGTGGCTCAGACGGTTAAGAATCCGAAGCTTGACTTCAGCACTGGTCATGATTTTGTGGTGGTTTGGGCTCAGTTCAGTATCTCAGTCAGAGTTCTGCCTCAGGCTCTGCACTGACAGCATGGGGACTGCTTGGGATTCTGTCTCCCTCTCTCTGCCCCTCTCCTGCTCATTCTCTCTCTCTCTCAAAAATTAATAAACATTTAAAAAGAAAAGAATGATCAGATTTAAGAAATATAGAGAGGTATAATACAATGTGCCCTACATAGAAAGTCTCAAACATACAGTTAGGCATACCTATGGTTTCCAAATTTAGAAAACTTTAGATCCTTTGAAACAGTATCCAGGAGGAATCCTTTAAACCGAGTAACTTGTAATCACAGGAAACAATAACAGAATTATTTGATACTTGTTTTGTTTTTTTTTTTTTTAACCTTAACTCTTAATGTTCTCTTGCTGTGTATTTAAAAATATGTTTTGGGGCACCTGAGTGGCTCAGTCGGTCGAGCATCCGACATCGGCTCAGGTCATGATCCCACCACTCTTGGGTCCGAGCCCCGCGTCGGGCTCTGTGCTGACAGCTCAGAGCCGGGAGCCTGCTCTGTGTCTCCCCCTCTCTCTGCCCTCCCATGCTCATGGTCTGTCTCTCTGTGTTTCTCAATAATAAAAAATGTTAAAAAAAATATTTTTTAATATGTTGAGGCGCCTGGGTGGCTCAGTCGGTTGGGCGTCTAACTTCGGCTGAGGTCATGATCTCATGGTCTGTGGGTTCGAGCCCCGAGTTGGGCTCTGTGTTGACTGTTTGGAACCTGGAGCCTGCTTCCGATTCTGTGTCTCCCTCTGTCTCTGCCCCTCTCTTGCTTGCACTCTGTCTTTCTCTCTGTCTCTCTCCCTCTCAAAAATAAAATAAAACATTTAAAAAATTTTTAATGTTTTCCTTTACTATCTACAAATAACATTTCCACCTACTCTTGCATACTCAGACTACATTTGATACTTACTGATTTTGTGTACTTCCTAGAACATTGCAGGGACAATGACAACACAACACAGGAAACAGGGAAGTGGGGTGTTGAGGAGGAGAAGTAAAATGTGAAATACCCTGGAAGGTGCCAGTTGTGTTGACAACAGGTAAACAATAATAAATAAAGCCTAAGCAGATACATTGGTTATCACCTAGTATAAAAGTTTCATTTATAAATATGGAAACTGAGACTCAAAAATGTTAAATGAATTACCCAGGGACTCACATTTTTTTATGATAAACAAACAAACAAAAAAACTCGATTTCTTACTTTGAGACTCCCTGTATATTTTTCCCATTGTTATTGATTAATGACTTAAGATACTACACCACGAAATGAGTTGACTCCGCCTTTGTTGACAATATGAATAAAATGAAAACTCATGGAGTTTTAGTGCTAGAAAAAATGTTGGACTTTATCTAACATTGTTCAACTCTTCCATTTTAGAGGAGAATGTGCGTGTTAGGTGAAGTGACTTGCAAGTGGCAAAGTTCTGACCAAAATGTGAGATCATGACCTAAGTCAAAATCATGAGTCAGATGCTTAACCAACTGAGCCACCCAGGTGCCCCTTCCTGATTTATGTTTTATTCTGATGACCGATGTTATTGATTCACCTTGTGTCATTTCTGCTCCTTTGGCACAGTTTCTTTGACGGATGTCACTGTGTAATAGATACCTTCATGCAAATGAAATTTTAAAATTACATTTTATCAGAATTTAACTGAAGAAAAATAAATTTAACTGATGCTAAAGTTCTTGTTGAGATGCAAATGAGTTGTTGTCCCTGTTAACCACTATAAGGATGACTTTCAAACATCTTATTTCCTGTAAGTTGAATATTATTTAATTATGAAAAACATTAATCATTACTTTTAAAGCACTATGTTTTAATGTTAGTTCTTACTGAGCACCAGCTATGAAAGATGGGATGAAGAAATTGACACAATTACTGGACAATCTAGGAGCCCTCAATCCACCTTTTCCTTCATCCCAACTCATTTACCCCATCAAGGTTTATAATATTTGCATTCTTTTCTGGATGTTGATTTGTCATGGTCCATTTGAAGATCCTTTCTTCTACTATATTTTTAAAATATTTTTAGCTACTTTCTACCCCCAATCTCCCAAACAACGAATTACTATGTTTATCTATACTTAACTTTTCTATCTCTTTTGTATACATTATACTTTTTAAAATTATGACTAAATTTTCTGTTTGTTTCATTTGTTTTGAATAATTATCTCAGGTCTCTTTCTGCTGCTTCCTTTGTTTTCAGTGATGTTTGCAGTCATATGTGTGCTTTTTTTTTTTACTTTATATATAATTTTCATCTGTAATGTTTTAATTTTTCCTTATTTGCTAAGCTCTGTCAAGCCCATTTTCAACTTATTATTTTATGACATCATCCTTCAATTTATGTATCCTCTTTGTCTTTTCCTTTTTTAAGGGAAATAATTCTCTATCATTTCTTTGAGACTATGAAGAACTTTTATTTTTAAGAACTGTTCACCAATGTCCTTGTGTATTCTTCTTGTGTTTAATTTATCTTCCTTTAAGCTTGTATTCCTTTTCTTCTTTGATTTCATATTTTATAATAGGTGTGTTATTATGTTAATAATCTTTAGTGTAATGAACAGAATGGTCCCCCATAGAAGGCCATTCCCAGGTATCTGGAACCTGTATATATATATTTCCTGGCAAAAAGAATTTTGCATATGTAAGGCTACCAATCTTAAAATTGGGATGCTATTATGGGTTTTGCAGATGGACTTAATATAAGTGTATGAGTCCTTAAAAGCAGAGAACAAGTTTCAGCTGGAGTAAGAGAGATGCAGCAGGAGTCAGAGAGCTCTTAAGTGTGAGAGAACTTTCACCTGCATTGCTTCACTGAGGCACATGGAAAGCATGTGGAAGAATTCAGGAGCAAAGACCAGCCCGTGGCTGACAGACAGCAAGGAAATGGAGCCTCAGTCCTAGAATTGCAAAAACTGAATTCAGCCAATAACCTGAAAGAGCTTGGAAGTAGATATCTCTAATTATATTCGTTAAAGAATATAGGCTTGCCACATTTTGATTTCAATCTTGTGAGACCCTATGCAGAGAACCTACCCAAGTCTGTCCAGATTTCTAATCTATAGATATCATGAGAATGTATTCATGGTATTTGACTGCTAAGTATATGGTCATTTATCATGACAGCAATGGAAAACCAACACAATTAGATATATTTATTTCTTGATGAAGAGTTCTGAGATGGGCAGCTTGTAGCTTCTAGCCAGTTTAGCTTTTTTTTTTTTTTTTTTTTAATCAAACTTTGACTAGGCATGCAATTTCCTTTACCTGGGCAGGTGTATCTCCCCTCCATTCTCTTATATAAGAGTTTGCAATGGAAAAGGCTATCCATCTTGCCATAGATTATTGCCTTCCTATTTCCTTATTTTTAGACACAAAAGTAGGTTGAGGAGAGAAACAATATCATGTTAGCCTGTTTCCTTCAGTATCTTCAACTTTCTTCCTTTCTTCAAAGTTAAACTGGTTCTTTGCAGGGATATTTGCTGTTTCTCCTGAAATACCAGACCCTAGAAACTATCTTCTGTTAAGTGATCCTTGAAAAAGTCTTCCAAGTTTTGAGAAATAATAATCTGCAGGAGTTCTAAGAAGGCACAACTCAGGCTATAGCCTTCTATTGCATCCAAGCCCAAACTCCACAGATCCCTTTCTAATGTCAGCTTCTAGTTATGACGTTTTCTAAATTTCATTGTGATGTAGGGTTTTGGTTTTATTTTGTTATTGTTTTGTTTTCATTTTGCTTTTGTTTTCTTTTGTCTGTCTAATGTTTGCCGCCTCCATCCTTTTAGAACTAGTGATGAAATGTAAAAATTTCTTCACTTTCCAAGTTTCAAAGAATATATGCATTTTCAGTTAGTGGCTCAATATAAGGAATGAAAAGAAATGGTACTGAAAAGAAGGAACAAAGTGAAGAAAACAATTTCAAAAATAGGAAGTCCAAACAACAAAAAAACCTAATTTACTTTTAAGTTTTTTTATGCTTTAGATTAAAATTTTACCTTAATCCAGATGTTTTCTTCCAGAGGTTAGTTTCAATTAAAATGATCATGACACATATATACACAAATGTAAAAACAGCAAAAACAAACAAAAGCAGTATCAGAACCTGTGAAAAAGCATTAACAAAGCAATCTATGTTCAAATGGAAAAATGATCAAATGTAATAGAATTTGAATATTACTGTCGCACAATTTTTTAGAGTTGTAATAAAATTAAACAAAAATTGATCACCTTCTACGTACCTGGACACTATTCTTTGGGCTGAGGTATATCAAGGAATGAAACACAATGTCTACTCTTTGCACATAATGGTTCGGGGGAGTGAAGGAGACAAAAAATAAACAGATAAACATATTATGTCAGTTCATGATAAAGAAGAAAGAGGGCTCGACTCAAGAGATCCTATTTCATAGAATGTGTCCAGAGAAGTACTCTCTAATAGAGTGTCATTTAATAGACCTACAGGAAGGAATTACACCAAACAGAAGAGCAAATGAATTACAGCCCTGAGATGATAGAATGCTTCCCATGTTTAAGGACACACGGAGCTCCACATAGCCAAAGAAGAAAAAAGGGATGCACAAACACATGTGGCAGATGAACTCAGTGATGGTGAGTGAGTAGCCTGATCAGAAGAGCCTTGTAGATATTGTCAGGGCTTTTTCTTTTTCACCCTGAGGTGGGGTGGGAAACTATTGGAGGTTATTAGGAAAAGGAATGTCCTGATTTGGTTTATGTTTTTTGAGTTATCCTGTTAGCTTCTGTGAGGAGAATAGACAAGAAGTGGGCAAAGGTAGAGGTGATAAACTGATTGGGAGACATTCAATCCAGGTACGAGGTGGCCTGTACTTAGGTTGTCACAGTTATGATGGTAAATAAATCAGATTCTGGATATACCATCAAGGTAGAGCCAATACAGTCAGAGTTGTATCATGTAAGGGAAAGAAAGAAATCAAAATGATAATGGTTCCAAGGTATTTGATGGTTATCTGGATATGTCAAAACTTTCCACTCCCTAAAAAACAATGTCCATACTTTTTAGCATAATATTTAATACGGCACTGGATGTCATACTCCCAAGCCCTTTTAATCTTATTCATCACATATAACAGCTTTATTATGCTCTGCAGAGTGTTTTGTGGAAGGTAATCCACAAAGGCTGAATGAATGAAAAAGAATTAATTTAATAGCTATAGTCTGTGTTAGAGAAATGTTTTGTATATACATATACATATGTAATATAATATAATATATACTTAGAGAGACATTCTGGCCATAGCAATATGAAATTTGGCGACATTTAATGTTATATATTTATGCATATATTTCATGCATATATTTCACAAAGGAAAAGAAAATTTTCTGTGATGTGACATAATTCAAATTCTGTCTAAAGCATGTCATGTAGAAATAATGATGACAATATTCAATCCAATAATACAAAATCAATAGATGTTATTGAACTGCCATCTGAAGCAAATTTAGAATGTCATTTTGTTCATTATTAATTAAATTGACACTTGTCAAATTAAAACTAATTTATTTTGCTTAAAAAATTATTGGTATCCTCTTTTCTTATAAAATACTGATTGAAGTTAAAACAATGAATATATTAACAAATAATCCCATCAGATATTTTTAACAATGAGGTTTGACGTTTTTTAAAGAAAAACCTGGTTGTCTGTATAAATTCCATAAGTAAAGCTTTTGCAAATGGTCTTTTAACTCTTATTGATCATGACCTTGGCATTCAAAGTCTAATTATACTAAAAACTGCCCATGTCTCCTGTGTACTGGAAAATCATTACCTGAAATTAATCAGTTCTTCAAACACACTATTCCTAATTATCATGTGATTATTGAGATGGTATGCAATTTAGAATATACATGGTACTAATTTCAAACACCTAATTTGCATAAATCATAGTATTAATATGAAGATAAATGGACACTATATGTTTATCTTTCATATGACGACTTAGGATATAAACCAAAAACCACTGTTTATGGCTAAACATTATGTTTCAATAATAATGTGTATATTTTTAAATAACAGCAACTAACATTCTTGAGTAGTCAATATATGCCAGTAACTATTTTAAATACTTTATTTTAACAAATACTTATTAGTACTCACCTGTTTTTTAAGAAATATTTATGTAACTTTATGTTCAAGCACTATTGCAAGCTCTTTATAATTCTTACCTCATTTAATCCTTACCACTTAATGAAACAGAACTATCACTGTAACTTCTATAGAGATGAAGGAAAAGAATTACAAGATGTTACCAAAACTGTCTGTAATTCTACTGTACATCAATAGTATATAATATTGTAATGTGGTAGCAAAATTCTAGGAATAACCCCAAGATTCTTGCTCTTAAGTATGGGTAGGACTTGTGACTCTGAAAGAATTTCACTCCCATGATTAGTTTATGTGACAATGGTAAAGGTGGAGGGATTTTACAGATGTAATTAAGGTCTCTAATCCAGTTGCCTTAAGTTCATGAAAGAGATTTTCCTGGGTGAACCTGACCTAATAGTATAAGCCCTTTCAAACAGTCTAGGACTTGCCTGAGTGAAAAATTCCAGGCAACAAAGGAGCTTACCTGTTGGCCTTGAACATGCAAACTGCCATGTTGTAGAGATCACATGGCAAGAAACTATGGGCAGCCTCCAAGGCCTGAGGGCCTTTATCCTACACTTGCTAAGAACTGAATTCTATTAATAACAGTAGGCTTGGAAAAGGACCCCAATCCTCAAATGAGAACTACGGTCTTGACTGACAGCTTGAGTTTAGCCTAATTAAACCCTGAGAGGAGAGGTGACTAAAACCATCCATGGACTCTTGACTTAGAGAAACTGCAGGAGAAGTATATGTTGTTTTAAGCCAGTAGATGTGTGATGCCTCAATGGAAACTAATACAAGTAGTTAACTCGGGTCTTGACATTGCCTAGTTATTAGCTTAGTTTTCTCTATGTGTGCATATTGGGTGGTTTCTTCTACTCAGTATTTCTGCCAGTGGCAGGGAAGTGTGGATTTGCCTAGCCACCTCTATGACAAAACGTGTTTCACCAAGATACTGTCCTGAAATATATTCACTGTTTAGACCATTCTAGATACTAAATGACCGAGTAGTATTTTTTAACTTGTGACTTTATAAAGAAGATCACCTGCTAAATTAAGAATAGCTCAGCACAGCATACACGATGGAATAGACTATAAGATGGAATAAACAGAAGGGAATAGTAAGGGTTTATAGTTCACTTAAGCCAAATTCTAAATATGATAAACTATGAATAATACGTAGCATATCTCTGACTCTCCTTCTTACCAAGAAACTGATAGATCTGTCTCTTAACCAAGGCCTTTACAGTTCCTTTCATCTTTGATTATTCAGTTTTTATTAATTTTTTTCTCTGACCTACTATTATTCCATACTGCCTGCAGATATTAGTTTTTAAACACTACAAAAATATATGTGTTTAACTTCCTCTGCCCACACCAGCACAAAAAATTCACACAGAATGAAAGTGTCCTTGACAGCATGTCTCTATTTCTATGTGTATGCCAGCTACTTATGTACAGTCTTGTGCAATCCTGAAGCACAAAAGCTTTGTTCTCCTTTACTGTTTTCTCTTTGAACATTAGATCATTTTTGACCAGAGAATGTGTTGAATTGGCTCACTGCTTTTCACATTCTGCTCCATCTCACCTGTAATTTTGCTTTTATGCAAAAGAGATTTTTATTTACTGGTGCCTGAAACTCTTCTATCCATTTTAACAGAGATATAAGCTTAACCTCATTTCTGCTTGCAGCCATCAAGGGTCTACCATTGACGGTATCCCCTGAATTCCATATCTTCCCAATGGAACCTTCTGGCTTAACTTAGAAAGGTAAAATTGCCTGTATTGTGGTGTGACTGTTGACTACATCTGTATTTAACTATGCATTACCAATCATAGCTCTGCTACTATTATCTTCAAATATTATTTAATATCTCATTATTATGGAATTCTACATGTTTATGTCTACATTTCCCAAATAGATTACTGGGTCTTTAAAAGTCTGTAAATAAGAATTCCTTTCCTTTGGGAAAAGGTAAAAAGTATTTCAATTTCTCTCTTCTTCCTTCCATATTTAAACAGTCATCATAATTACTTCTACTCCAGACAGACATTTTAAGTTAGTACCTAACTGAAAGTACACAAGGTTACTTCACGTTTCTGGGGAAGATTCTGTTCCACTCCTTACTTCTTTTTCTTCTTGAATCTTCACATGAGAGTTTAAAGAGCTTTTTTCCCCATTTTGACCTTTAATCCAGTAAGACTATAAAGATAAGAGCTACATTTTCCTTTAAGATCTCTGAAGAGAAAAACACTCCATAGGGTCCTTTATGACACCCTCCAGCAGCTTGCAGCTCTTATAGGCAGGGAGTAGGCTGAGCACAAAGCGAGGCTGAATTGAGGGTTTCTTGGGTCTTTTTACAGACAGGGAAGGAAAAGATGCTGGTAAGAGGGTCTATTCTCATCTAAGCATTTTGCTCCTACCCAGAGAATACTATATATAGTACTATATATAATACTATATATAATATTAGTGCCAAAATAAAAGAAACCTCAGAAACCAAAGATGGTAAACATGTCCGCTCTATTAAGTGAGAGTGATACACCTCTGAGCACATTTAGATAGTATTTTCTATGCCTCACTTATGTGGTGTGTTATTGAAGAGTTTCTGCTAGTAAGATAAAAAACTCATTAATCCCATGGGCATGAAAATGTGAAATTTGGTACTTGTATGTGTTTTCTGGACAGTTTATGTCTTACAAAGATAATAATTTATACTATAGGCCGTGTCAAATGGCTACAGTAATTCATGGCCACTCCATAATCTAAGCAAAGTCATAATATCATATTGATTACCATATAAAAATTCATAAAATAGTATGATAGGCTTATTACTGACTTTATAAAAATTGTAAAAGAAAACTAAACTCCATGCATTATTAAATAAAATACATTGTATCACCACCTTGAAGACTTCATAATTAATTGAATAGGAACAGTTAAGTATTTAACATAACTAAAGGAATATTTATTGACTCTTTGACCATCACTTAGTTAACACTGTTGACCACATTCCAGACTCTAGCTAACCATTTTACATATAGTTTCTAATGTCATCTTCACAAAAATCTATGAGACAATGGTTATCACCTATACCATTTTACGTATGATGAAACTGACGTTTGTAAACAATAAGTAATTTAACAAAGACCACACAATTCAAAATTAAGGTTGGGGGCAAGATCTGACTTCCTGAGCCCACATGCCTGACTACCATATTGCAGTTGTAAGAATATATTTTTATGCAGACAAAAGTGTTATAAGAATTTGTATTTTATGTGGAGTCATACAAAATTATTCTTAATTTGATATTTGACTCAAACTTTTAATCTTATAGCTATTTGTAATGAAAGCATATATACAATTTATATTACTTACAAAGATATGTAAAATTAAGCTCTAAAATAAAACTTACGATTATGAGTAAGTCTAGGTGCTTGATTACCTAATGAAAAGAAAAAGACTACCAAGGCACATTTAAAAACACAATAACTATCTAAAATGTCAGTCAAATAAGAAATATTGGGGCTTTTTTTTTCTTTTGGAAGGAGGCAGTTGCACCTCTGTTTTACTTTTTATAATTGCAGAATACAATCGCTATCTAAATACTATTAATTTTCGTTCTGGCAATTTCAATCATTGTCATTAAAGGAGTTATCTTCAACCACATCTTTCTAATTTTATTTAGTTGAACTGCCACAGTGGCAATATATGAATGGAACATTTTGTATATTTTCTCTACATAGTAATAAAAATAAAATTGAGAAATCTGCTCTACTTACAGTTTTACTTTTAAATAGTACTGCATAACCTCAATATATGAGCACCTTCCCAGAATTATAGTTGTGGATGTAGAAAGTAGTGAGAAGAAAACCTTTCCTTGGTTATAATGAAAAAAGAAATTATTTTAATATATTTAAATTTCTGGTACTTTTCTGATTATCGCTACATGTTTAAACCAGAAATGTTCAATTCTCATTTAAATATCACCTCCCATCAATCACTAGTGCTTTCTTTCCTGAGTCATTGAGAACATAATAATTCATTGTGTCACTTGAAGGTGTGCTGACCTACTTTCACTAGTTAATTTCAAGAGAAGGATCAGATGTTCCATTGCTTTTTGTAATTGATTTGACGATAGATCTTTACTAGAGCCCCATGACATGATCTGAGGGCATTCTAGGCAGCAAAGGCACAAGGTCATTATTGAAATGAAAAGTCCTCAAATCAATTAGTTGCTTTAACTAAATTGTCTATATCTGTTGACTGTCTGTTGACTGTTTCAAGTCAATCAAAACAGAACTGAATAATTTTGAATTTCAAATACAGAAAATATTATCATATACTATTTTTAAAAATCACTTCAGTGCTACCTTACCTTTATAGTCCATAATATATTCCATTTTAGCCCATATTCCAGATTCTGTCAATTTCCTTTATCAGTTTACGAAAAGTTAGACAATTTCTTTGAGTAATATTTACTATATTTTATTATCATCTTCAATCTTTTCACTTCATTTTAGATAGTTCTAATGTAGAGCCTCCTATATTTCGAGGATATGTTCCTATATGACTCCATTTCACCCCATAATTTTAAAAACACTGATAAAGAAAACTAATGAAATCATTAGGTATTTTACCAGCCACACACAAATTCAGTTTAGGCACTTATAATAATTGCAGGAAGTTATTAATAATAAAAAGTTGGGTTCCATTTATCTTGTTGATTTAGTAAAGGAGACTGACATGAAGAGAAAATCGCAAATTTATTTATTTTCTCTGGAAATGATAGGGCCAGAGGGAATTCCAGAGATGTATTGGTCTAGTCCTTGATTTTCAAATAGACAATCCAAAGCATGTGTACAGAATAAGAGATAGATAGATGACAGAGAAAGATAGATAGATGATATTGATGCATAGATACAGAGTCTACAAAAATAAGTTTGAATTATTTTCTACATTTATTATCTCTGGTATTAATGCTACCATGCATGATCTTCCTTTTGTTCATCCAAAATGTCTCTTATTTTATGTCAATTTCTCTTTTTTAATAAGACATATAGAATAATAGCATATCTTTATAGGCCCTTTTTTTTGCTGCTGGCAAACAAATTTTATTCTATCTTGAAGACAGAACTATTCCAATTAGCTTTTCAAATCTTCATAAGACATGTTTTCCATCTCTTAAATACTACTGTTATGGCTCTGCTTAGCATTTTTTTCAATGTTTCCAATATTCCTTTGAAATAGAAACATCCAATCATCTTATTCCTTCTTCCTTTGTGATTACTGCTTTCTGTTTCAGATCTCCTCTGAGCACTTGACAAAAATGTTTTATAGGTTTATGAAACCAGTGTTCTTGGTATTGACATTCACAATAATGATAATATCATCAAGTATTTCATAGCATATTAATTTTCAATTTGCCTTCATACAGCAGTTCATTTAATAATTAGGGCAGCCTCAGAAGATAGTGGGCAGACATATCAATCTGTTTTTTACCTGAAGAAATAGATGTTAAATGAAGTGTAACCATATGAAAAACTAACAAGATATGTCTGACTATAATTATATTTTTTGGAATTTTGCCTTAGAAGATTTTGTTAAAAGAAGAATATTTTTATCATATTCCTCCATATGAAAGTGAATATATAGTTTCAAAGATCATTCTTTTAAACCACCTGCATATTTTAGGTTCATATGTGCTCTCCAGCTTTAGTTCTCAGGATCTGAAAATATTTCATTCTCAGGATCAGACATGCTAATATTTAGTGTAAGCTTAAGGGTCAATGCCATTGTTTAGCAGCCACAGTTGGCCCCCATTGTCTGGCTCTGTAAATTTTTATACTAGTATCTATTTGTTTTATTTTGGCATATATTTGTAAATATAAAATGCAAGCCTCCTTTTCTTTTTCTTTACATAAGCATGCATACATACACAGAACCATTTATTTCGCAGGCTTGCTCTTTATCTCCTTTCTAGAAGTAACATATTCTTTGCATCCCCAAATGCCTAGCAAAATATTAGGTAGACATTATAACTGCAAACTCTTTTTAGAAAAAATTAATTATATGATCTATCATGAAAAGAGATAAAGGAACTAAATTGGCATTCACATGATTTTCTATTAGAGATACGTCACTCTGCTCCTAACTCATAATAACCTCTATTTGAAGTTCCTCGTGCACTTTGTTGTATGTTCAGGTCAAATTGAACAAGCCAAACACAATAAATGCATAAACCAGAGCATAAAGACTTATCAGACTAAATCTTAGAAGTATATTATCTTCAAAAGAGGCAATTATGTCTTGTTCTTAAACATCAGTCAGCATGTGAACCTTTGTTAGCTCTTCCCCTAACACAATTCCAGCCATTTTAACATTTTAAAATATGCTGTAATGGCATTTTTCCAACTTAAATGTATTGTTTTTAAATAGATGCTATTTCCTTCCATTATCAATATGCATTAAAACTGTTGAACACAAACTAAAATATGGCATTTGTAATTTTAAGTGAAACTATCTTTGCATAATTATTTGGTTTGGTGATACAGAGTGTGGAATACAAGTCATTCCAAACCACATAAATATTCATGATCGGTTTATTCTACTTGAAAATGTAATCTGAATGCATGTTGCTGTTGTTGTATTGAGAGTTCTTTAAAAATATAAGTGTCTGTTCTGTTGTATGTATTTTAACTTCAGAAAAACAAAAAGAAAATCATACCCTAAAGTAACTATTCTGCATATTGTATTTTTGTTATATATTCTGAACACAAAACTTCAGGGGCCAGACCTGACAATATTATTACAACTTATGAATGATTCTATACTGAAATCATTTTTAAGCTTTTACTGTATTAATTTTATTGAAACTATCTACAAGTAAGAGATTACTTGTGAAAGTAAATTATAATATTAGGTGCAATGTTAACGTAATTAAACCCAAGCTTCAAGATACAAACTAAAAAAACATTCTTGGGGCGCCTGGGTGGCTCACTCAGTTGGACATCCAGCTTCCACTCAGGTCATCATCTTGGAGTTTGTGAGTTCGAGCCCTACATGGGGCTCTGTGCTAACAACTCAGACTTGGAGCCTGCTTCAGATTCTGTGTCTCCCTCTCTCTCTGCCCCTCCCCTGCTTGGACGCTGCCTCTCTCTCTCTCTCTCTAAAAAATAAATAACCATAAAAAACTAATAAACAAGTTCAAATTCTTGAATTTGGAAGTAATATTAGAAATCTGGTTCTATCCTCTGCCCGGTGTACCAGTGGGACCAATGGCATGAAGGCTGTAATCCCAAATTTCAGCTCCCACACAGACATGAAAAGCAGTAACCCCAAACTTGAAAACATTCTAGCCACAGGAAAAGCACTGGTTTCTCATAATTCTTTTTGTTTGTTTGTTCATTGGGTCGTTTTTTTTTTAATGTTTTTTTTTTAAATTTATTTCTAGGAGAGAGACAGAGAGAGAGACAGCGTGAGCAGGGGAGGGTCAGAGAGAGAGGGAGTCACAGACTGAAACAGGCTCCAGGCTCTGAGCTGGCAGTCAGCACAGCGCCCGATGCGGGGCTCGAACCCACGAACCGTGAGATCATGACCTAAGCGAAAGTCAGACGCTTAACCAACTAAGCCACCCAGGCGCCCCTCATTGGTTCGTTTTAATACTTTAAATTTCAGAACATTACTCCCTCAACTGAACCAATTTCTTTTTTAATGGAATCTCCATTCATAGGTTAGAAATATTTGGTTTTGGGGGCACCTGGGGGGCTCAATTGGTTGGGCGTCCAACTTCAGCCCAGGTCATGATCTCAGGGTCTGTGAGTTTGAGCCCCACATCTGGCTCACTGTTGTCAGCCTATCAGTGCAGAGCCCACTTCAGATCCTCTGTCCCCCCTCTGCCTGCCCCTTCCCTGCTCACTCTATCTCTCAAAAAATAAATTAAAAACATTTAGAAAAATGAAAAGTAAGAACAATATTTGGTCTTTAACCATACCATAAGATGCAATTTTACCATCTCTCTCTATTTTCTTATTAGGTGTTTAAAAAAAATCTATTTCTACATGGGTACTGTCTCAAATTCCTATCATCATATACACTCCTTATATGAAAAATAATTTTATCAATTCCTGCACATTAGCCATAGTTCTCAGATAGAACACTCTATTTCAATTGAAAATCCTAAAATCAAGTGAGAAATATTAATTTCCTGTTTTTAGACAGTACACTGTTGTTGTGGTTGCTCTAGCTCACTTAATTTTTTGTCAACTATATTATATAAACAAATATGGAGCTTCTGGGCAAGTCAATTTCCAAAAACTTTTTGCAGTCCTTGGTCAGTTAAGCAGATCTGTTCCTCTTGGCTAGGCCTTCTTACATATGATATGGAGTTGTCTGTAGACTGGCCTAGGCTGACCTCAGCTGAGACAGCTGAGGTCTGTTCCACACGATCATTCATTCTCCACTAGGTTAGCTGAGACTTGTCACAACAGGAGCAGGGATCAAGAATAGAAAACAGGTGACCTGCAAATGGCACATCATCTCATCTGTCTCATTCTATGGATTAAAGCAAATCAGCTGCAGATCAGAATCAAGGAGTGGGAAAGAAACTCCACTTCCTAATGGAAAGCTATTCAGAATCACAGCACAAGAGATATGAATACAAAGAGGGGAATGATTTGGTCAAATTTACAATCAGTCTATAGCACCCATTGTGTTAGTTTTCTATGCTGTGTAAAAAATGTAGTGACTTCAAACTACATCCATTTATTATTTAAGCTTCTGTAGGTCAGAAGCCTGAGCACAGCTTCAAGAGGTTCTCTGTTCAGAGTCTCACAGGTCTCAAATCATGGTGTTGGTTGGGCTATGTTCTTATCTGGAAAATTGATTAGAAAATGACCTGCGTATGAACCCCCCTTGGATAATTGGTAGAATTCATTTTTTTGTGCCTGTATAATTGATAGCTGCTTGTTTTTTCAAAGTCATCAAGTGAAAGAGTCACTAATAATTTGAGCCTTTGATTTCAGGGACACTCTAGGGTTTTTTTTTGTTTTGTTTTGTTTTGTTTTGTTTTGTTTTTTTAAAGGATTTGCTTCTTTAGGCCAGGCTCACCCAGAATAATATTCTTTTAAATTAACTAAAAATCAACTGATTAGGGACTTTAATTGCATCTACAAAATCCCTTCAGTTTTGCCGTATAATGCAACATACTCTTGGGACTGATACCTCATCACTTTTGATGCGTTCTGTAGAAATGGCCCTTGGGTACTGCCCATCCTCAAGAGAAGGGGATTATACAAGGTATGGTTTGTTGGAGAGCCTCAAAATGCTGCCCACCACACCCAGAGAATTATATATAGTTTTCTTAATGAGCCATTCTGTCTCATGCTTTTCTCTGCTGCCTCTGCTTTGAATATCTCAGGAAATAACCCATTCTTTTTCCCTGGCCAATCTGGAAAATACACATCTGACTTTAAATCATGTGGTAGGTGTTTACTTAGTAAACACTGAGGTGATAAATGTGACATGATGAGCTATAGTTCAGGAATATCCTCAAATGGTTTTCTGGGTGGGCTGGGGTAAAATTCTTCTGAGTTTGGAGTTGCGAATATTTTGGAAAAGTTAATTCTGTCTTATACTTTCTCACATATCTGGGGCTTAAATTTCTTTCAATAGTTTTGTTTTTTTTAATCTGCAGAACATTTTCCTTGGCAGAGTAAACTGAAGGAATAAATGAATTCAAAATTTCTACTTTTTTTTCCCTCCAGCTTTATTAATATATAACTGGACCTATAAGTGCTGTGTGTTTTATGATCCAAGAACATTACTTTGTTGTTCCCAAACTTGTGTTATGTGTCTTCCTGGTCTGTCTTCATTCTCTAAACTACTAGTCGTGGGGCACCTGGGTGGCCCAGTAGGTTGAACATCTGACTTCGGCTCAGGTCATGATCTCACGGTCTGTGGGTTCGAGCCCCACATCGGGCTCTATGCTGACAGCCCAGAGCCTGGAGTCTGCTTCAGATTCTGTGTCTTCCTCTCTCTCTTCCCCTCCCTTCCTTGTGCTCTGTCTCTCACAGCTTCTCAAAAATAAATATACATTTAAAAAATAAATAAGATAAACTACCAGTGGCTTCCTTTTTATTGTCCTTTGCTGTTGGTCTTCTGGCATTTTTTAAGTCATGTGGCTCTCCCATGTTTGTCTTTGATTTCATGCCTACTAGTCGATTTGTGAGTATGCTATCCAAAATCTAGGCTAAAGTTTAAAAAAGTTCCCAAGAGAAAACAGTAGTTATTTTTAGGTATTATTTAATTAAATCAGATTTTTATTTTCAAGGTCATTTGAAACTACAAATTTGAAGCTGAAACTTTTGATGTATCTTCTTGTCTAGAATACCACTTATGGGTCAGGGTCTGTCTGTCCACTGTAATTAGTTTAAGTTATCTTACTGTAGAATAGAATATATCTTTAACTCTTCCCAGGAATGTTTTGTCTGTCTATAAAGTCTGAAATGGCATTTATTTTTCCATGTTATCATTCATTTCTCTTATAAAAACCAATTGCTTCTCACTAACTAAAATTAGATGTGGAATTGGAGTTCTCATGATTAAGCCCTTTATATTTTAAAACATTACATTTTAGAAGTGAAAACTCTGTTTTTATACTAATAAATATTCAGCAGACATAGATAGGTAAAGCTTCTATTTCTGTTATGTTTTGCTTCTGTGTCTTTTTGCAATTTATATCAAAAATGTGTCCTTCATTTTGCTTACCTGACCAGGAAACCTATAGCTTACATGCTTACATGCACTTAGTGACCCAAGGAACAGTAAAGAAAAAGCTAACACAAGTTGAAAATCAAAATTACCAACTATTGACATTGTTTGTGATTTAAGTTAAGAACTTAAATCGGTGGTCACAGAGCAAATGAATTTTCTACATGATATATCTAATCGATAATAAGTTGCTTATGACCCTCCATGTTTCTGTGGGATTTGATTCAGTCTTCTTCCTTGGCTCCTATCAGAACTTGTATTATAGGTATTAGGACGATTTGTTAAGTATATTACTTTTTGACTTCTTGGTTTAGTTCTGATGTATGACCTCCAAAATAGGTTGTAGACATGTTTTTCATTTACTCATGCATGCTTGCATGCATATATTTGTTAATTCTACAAATACATTCTATGACTGCTATCATAAGCTATACTTTATTGAAGGTACTGGAGTTATAAAAGTTAATTAATCATAAAAATAAAAAAAATAGTTGCCCACATAAAACTTATGCTCTGTGGTGAAAGGAGATAGATAGAAAATAAATAAAATATATACATAAATTATATAGTAAGGTAGAGGTTGATAAACATTATTAAAAATAAAGCCAAAAAGAAGATTGTGCAGCACCACAGTATAGAGAAAGGTTTGTAATTTCAAACCTTTAGGATGATTTAGGGAAGTCTATTCATTTCCCTATGGTCGCATAAAGGGATAGGACATAGCATAAAGGGGATATGAGAAGGACACATGGCTGCAGTTAGAACCATAGGAAGTTTGGCTTGATCTAAGCCAGACAAGTGAGTTAGCAAACCTGTTAAATGGAGAAGAACCTTGAGTTTTGAAAGAAAAAAAAGAGTAAGCTTTGTGTAGGTGAAAAATTAAAATAAGGGCAGAAAGGTATCTATTGGCATGATAATGTAATGGTTCTTTAGTCATACAGACATAGACAGCCATAGTTAATTTGCTTTAGATCGCCCATACATATACTTGCATTATAGTGAAGAAGTATTTAATGGAAGTGTAGACATTGGTCTGTTTCTATTTCATTTCTGTGAATTTAGTCTTCCAGGGCAGGTTGATAGACCTTCTAGCTTGTTTACATGACAACTGATCATTACTAAGGATTGTTGTTATGACCCTTTGCAAAGAGAAGGGGATGATTCAGACGTAATGTAAGCTTCAAGAGGTAGATTTAAGGTGGTAGCTTAAGAAACTAAAATATCAAATGCTAGTTCTTAGAAAAAGAAACTTTTTTTTAAACAGTGGATTACAATCAACGGTTGGCCAGAATCTACTGGTGAAATTTTAAGATCTTACCTAGATTATCCTAGCTCCTCATTTACTACCAAGACTTGTGGAGAGTTTCAGAGTGACAGGGGCACACCTTGGGGTTATCTCCATTCCCGACTGTGATTTATGCTATAAGCATTCTCATAACCCTAATCAGAATCTGGAAAAATTCAGTGTAAGTCATTATCTGGGAAAGATTAGAATCTCCTGTATTAGCTTATTCAAATTCCACTTTCTTATAACCATATGTTTGACACTTGGCAGAGTTTTGGGAGGCTGGGGAAAGCTGAAAATCACCACTTAGAAGTACCATGCTTAAGCCTTTAGAAAGGCCATATTCAAATAGACCTTGTGTCCTTCTTATTACATTATAGGGCCCTATTCTGTCTCATACTCCTACGTTTTGTCTAGATAATAAATGCTTTTCATTATGGATTCAGATTAATGCTTCATAAGAAATCACAGGGCAATCAAAAATATCAACTAGGTAGCATAGGTCAATTCCACGCTGCTCTAAAGTCTACCATTATATTGGAATCCATTACCCCCTCTTACAAACAGTTCTAGAGGTCAGTGGTAGCAATCAATCAGATACTAACTTCTCTTTCCTCTTTTAAAACTTTGAATATTCTTTTCTAGCCCTTCACTCCTGCTATGTCTTATCTCTTCACCACTAAGATATTGCCAGCATAAAATGATACTTCGGTTCTGCTTAAATTCTCTTGAATGTTTTTTTTTTTCCTTGCCCTGTCTCTGTAAAATGTTCACACAGAGCCGACATGCCTACTGTTCCAAGGGATCATTCAAAAAACCAGCAGACTGTAAACTGAATGGACTCTTATCTCAGAAGGATGAAGGACAGAGCTGGCCTGCTGGGATTTGAAGTGTTGGTTCCAGGGAGTCTAGATATTTCAAGCCAGACGCTTACACAACCCATTTCTCTCTGCCCTTATGACTGAATGCACTAATTCATTTACCATTCAAAGTGTCCTTCCATAATTTATGCCACACACTGACATGTATTTAACTCTCTAAGATACCTTGAATACAATTTGTTTGAAAGACAGTATACACAATAAACCATAATGCATTTTTAAGAGGCATTTCAGAATAGAAATAAATATAAATTGAAGAAAAATGCTTATTAATAAGCACTTATATGACACTTCATGTTTACCTATGGTCTTACTGTCCTTTTTTATTAGTTTAATGTGTCAAGTCTTTCTGGGCTCCAAGTGCTACTTAAGTACATCTCTGGACTTTATCCCCCTGGAGTCTAGACTTCTGGGTCAAATGTTGCAAAGACAGTCTTTCTGGAAAAGTTGTACTTTAAAGTTATTAAAGAAATTTTAATATGATGGATGAGAGTGCATCCAAGACATAATTTTCACTTAAATGTCTGGTTTTGAGAGAGTAAGGAGAATAAATATATATGACTATTAATAACCTTACATGCAAAGCTACATCTTATGGTAACATAAGGGGTTATGGTCAATCCACCTGGCTTCTTGCCATCTTTGTAGAATTACATCTTCTGTGATAGCATCCACGGGGGCTGTGAAATATTTCCTGTGGTTCAAGTATAAAAGCACACCTAATGAGGTCTTGTATTTTGTTCCATGCCAGGGCTACTACTGGAAATTGTCACTCTTCCAGAAATGTTCCAGATTCCAAACTGATGGCCTATATATTTTGGTCTCATGGTGTAATTAATGTTACTCCTCCTTCTAAATACTGTCGACTGCCAGTAAGTTCTATAGAAAAAAGTTTACCCTTTCAGGAAAGTTTATTAGATAGAACCTAAGGGCAGATATTAACACAGTGAAGTTCCACAAAAGGACTACAGGTAAATGATGGTGTCTCAGGTGGATATTCCTTCACATTTCAATATTTGTATATCATCTATTTTCTGATATTTATTGCTGACAAGATTTTACTGATATATGTGACATTATTTCAAAGTAAACCTGAGAAGTCTTCAAATACATTGGGTTGAGAGAGAGAACTTTCAAAGACGTTTTCAAAGAAAATGGGGTGCCTAGATGGCTCAGTTGGTTAAGCATCCAACTTCTGATTTACGCTTAGGTCATGATCTAATGATGATGGCTTCAAGCCCTGCGTTGGACTCCATGCTGACAGGGTGGAGCCTGCTTGGGATTCTCTCTCTCCCTCTCTTTCTGCCCCTTCCCCCATCTCTCAAATTAAATTAATTAATTTAGAAAAAAAATTTTCAAAGAAAATCAATATCAACAAGTAATTTACATTGGCATCTGATCTTGATTTGCTCAATTAATCTTTATAAGGTATATTTTACAATCACTTTTAAGTGTTTGAATAAAATTACATATAGATTTCATGATTAATGAAAAAATAAAACCCTCAAAAGCTATTTAACACTCAGAATGTCATTTTTATTTTGTAATTTTTGCTGAAGATCAAATTGTGCATGATTATCTCTCTGTAAATATTGCAACTATATCTGAAATTTTAAAAAAATCATATCTGGTGTGAACTCTACAGGAATAAACAAATGAATGCAGCAAAATCAAGAAAGATCATCTGGGTAGCTTCATAAAGAAAACTTTAATGAAAAACTGACTACAGTCTTTAATGTATTTGACACAAATGAATAAATTTACTCTTTTTTAAATTCAGCTCGTGTGCCTTTAATATTTGTAACAAACTATGTAGAATATTCAGCTACTGAAAGAAATGGGAAGAATTGGCATTAACCAAGGAATGAGTTGGTCTCTTTTATATGTTGCTTTGTGTAGTTGAATCCTTGCAATCCTGGCACAGGTAGGTATCAATAGTTCCCATGTTATCGGTAAAATACCTGAGACCAAGAAAGTCAGTTTACATCACTACAGGAGGGTTGTAGAATCAGTTAAGTGGGACTTGACTTTGTCTGATTCCAAATCTATGACCTTTCTACAGTGGCTTTGGCCTTTTCAATTTGGAGGTATTCCCCTGCAGACTATTGTGCTTCAGTATTTTTTTATGTTTATTTATTTTTGAGGGAGAGAGAGAAAGAGAGCATGAGTAAGGGAGAGGCCAAGACAGAAAGAGAAACAGAATCTGAAGCAGGCTCCAGGCTCTGAGCTGTCAGCACAGAGCCAAACACATGAAAGTAAGATCATGACTTGAGCTGAAGTCAGACGCTTAACTGACTGAGCTACCTAAGTTCCCCCGTACTTCAGTACTAAAGTAAAATCAAAAACAATAACATAAGTACTATGTATGTGTATATGGAGAAAGAGAAAAAGAAAGTTTGAGAGAGAGAGAGAGAGAGAGAAAGACCATATACTAATTCTGGGGGCTGTAGGCAAAAAGATACTGATTCCTTAAAGAGGTGGAATCGAGAAATATTTGTTATAAAGATCACTTAGGAGGT
Organism: Crocuta crocuta; assembly: GCF_008692635.1. NCBI lineage: Eukaryota > Metazoa > Chordata > Mammalia > Carnivora > Hyaenidae > Crocuta > Crocuta crocuta. The sequence goes on from NW_027527951.1 coordinate 1,066,366, forward strand.
TCTAATACACGTGGTGGTGTAACTTTGAGAAATCGGACACTCTTATTTTTCAATATCCTCTGTTGTAATTGGTACATGTTTCAGTAATGATCGTTGTGTAACAAATTATTTAGAAGCGTAATAAAATGAAAACAAAGATTTAATATCTGTCAGGATTTCTATGGGTTAAAATAATTCAGGACAGGTTCAATAGGGTGGTTTTCCCTTGGGGACTGTCATGGGTTGCAGTTATATGGTGAATGTGGCTGAACTTTCCTCACGTGACTGGGGCCTCATCTGAGAAGACACAAAGAGCTAAATCTCCTCAGGCATCTCTCTCTGTCTTTGCTCTTTCTTCACACGGTCTCTCTAGGATGGCATCTGTAGAATGACCAGATTTCTTACATGGCTGTCAAGTTCTCAAAGCTGACGTCTAAGAGAGAGAGTCATGGCAAAAGACGTATCACATTATGAACAAGCCTAGAAATCCTCATAGTATCATGTCTATCGTTTGACGTGGTCACAAGACTCTGCTGAGACTGAAGAGGAGGAAACATAGACCTTGTCGCTCAAACGTCACTACCCAACCAAGTTATTATGATACATAGTAGATAACAAAATTGTACAATAATTTAATCTAAGATGTCATAAATTGGGATACAAATAAGTTACGATGAATGAATGGATGGGAGCTTTCTAATAGGTTAGTAAATCTACCTAAGACAAAAGCCCAAACTTCCTGATTTTATGCCTCAAGAAACATAATCACGACTTGTAGACTTTCCCAGGGCACTGCCATTTGTGGACAGACAAGCTGAATGTCTGGAAGACCCAATAGGACAGGCCTCATGATCTTTACTATGGAAATGTGAATATGCTGAAGGCCTGCTTAGCCTGTATATAAATAAATACTCTCTCATTTAAAGCCTGACATTATAAATGTCTCTGATGGAACAATTATGTCTTTGTACACTAAAAATAAATAATCCTGTTCTCAATTCAAAAAGATAATAGAAAATATGGCTCAACACCATTCACAATGTATATACGCATTGTGTGTCATATACTTAGATATACCAGCCTGGATCCCAAATAATTTAAAGAGTTTCTTGAAGGGATTATGTGGGGTGAGCAGAGTGAAGAGAATCAATCAGTGATGGTGAAGCTCTGAAGAGGAGCAATAGGTGAGGAAATGAAGTCAATGGAACCCAGAGAAAAATGAAATCATAAGATTGGGGTCACCAGAAAGGAGCTGTGGCTATAAAAAGAGGTAGCCACTGTTTAAAACAGCAAGGGAGCTAAAGGGGGGGGGGGTGGTGTGGATAATACCCTGGACTCTCTCTCCTCACATGTTTATTCTTTTGCTGCCTTCCATTGGCCAAACCCAATAAAAATTCAGAGAACAAGACAGCACAAGTGAGAAATTTGTAGATAACCTGCTCCCCAGAGTGAAGAGGAGGGAAAAGGAGGCCAGTGAATGGTCCCAAGAGACATGTGGAGAATAATCAGCCCTGACAAACCAAGATTCACTAATAAGAGGCCTATTTTAGATCAAATTTTAATCTCAACTCCCTTACTTGTCTGGGAAAGTAACTAAACTGCCAGAGATGACAGCCAATGATGAGGTGTTCCCTATAGAGTGTAATCCAGCTTTTTCTTCACCATTTTTTCCTTTCCTGGTCACAATCAGAGGGGAAATTATGTCTTATGCTTGTACTGACTAACAGCTAGGGAAATTCAATAATAATTAACTTCACCAAAGAAATCAGTAAAATTTTCCTTGATCCTTTCTTAATAGGAAACTGGACCATATAATAGTGCAGACAATTGAAGGCTTGTGTGGAGATTCTGGAATGAGCTACGAAGGCTGTTTCAGGCTGGAACCCTGTTTGTGGGTGCCTATATCACTCGTGTTGATACCGACATCTACTTTTTAAAAAGGGAAATCTGTTTACTAAAGTTACTTTTATTTTTATAACACTCATCACAGAAAAATCCAATATCTACTAGGCAAGAGAGAATGGTTAAAAGGAATTCTAATTTTTGGTCAGGCATAAGTTAGAGTAAATCCATGCTATCCAAGGAGTACCCTCAAAAGGACCACGAAAAGTGAGAGACCAACACAAGAAAATATATGTTCTGTAAGTTTATACCAAAATACAATATCTGAAAGTTTACAGATCAATGATTATTTATAATATAAAGGTGAATCAAGAGATAACTTAGACAAAAATATATTCTTTTTGTTGATTGTTTCTAAAATATATGTTTTTAAAACATATCTCACTCTGGCCTTAGTGAGATTAGTATAGTCTAATCCAGATTTATTAAACTGTGTAACTAGGGCCTATATTTAACATTGAAAACATAATCCAATCAAAAGTAAAATAACAACAAAAAAATCTTGCCAAGAAGTTTATCCCTTATCCAATTCTGATGTAAACATGTGTAATCACTTATACATATTGCCTTTGAAATTGTTTCATTAAATGAGTGAAATTGTTTTATCAAAGATGTATAATGACTGACAGTTTTACTGTTAAATATAATTCTCATTAATTACGGTATCTTCAGATCATAATAGCATAAATGTGTACTTTATTTATGTAGCTATGCATACATTATTATGTATTAATACACAGAAAATTAACAGAAAAATGGCACATGGACATACATACATATTAAACGGGATATAGCAATATTGCAGGCTTTACACTGTCTACTGGTCAACTTAATGTCACTGTGAGTCCTTTAGCAGGACTGATGGCCTTTGCGGGGGATGGGCATCTATACTCTTCCAGAACAAGTCCCAAGAGATCAGCTACTACAACTTCTAACACTTTATTATTGGTTAATTTGGGGCTTCTTTCACTCAGATGACATAGTTAGAAGGATGTCACTGCACAGATCAATACCTAGTGCCTTGCCATTGATGTGCCCGTTACCTTAAACAACAGCTGTGTCTACAACCATCTCCTGAGTAGTCAGGATACTAATTATTGTAAGCATGCTATACTTGGAAAGTGACTTTCAAGAAAATTCTGACCTCTTCATGTAAAACTCGGACAGCTTACTGCACACTCAGCAAGAGCTGTTGTGGTTTGTTTCCTGACAACCAAGACTTTATTTCTCTGTTGTCAAGGGTATGCAGAAGATCCCATTCACAGTGGAATTAAAATGCACATGTAATGCAGCTTTAAGCAATTAGAACAAATAATGAATTTATTAAAAGTAGATGATGGCTGCAAATCTGATGTTTTCTATTTATAGTTATGCTAAAACTTTTCCCTACCTTCTCTACCTACTTTCTGGAATTTACATTTATAGAAAAAAATAATTTATACATGTATAATGATGTATTTGAAAATAACACATTATTATTAACAATTTTCTCTCAAAAGCTCTTCAAAGGAATCATTCCTCATTGTTTTTTAATTTGTAAGAATTCAAACTGTTGGATGTAACAACATGGTCTAAAATATCTTGCTTACATTTTCTTTTTTTTAAATTTTTTTTAAATGTTTTATTTATTTCTAGGAGAGAGAGAGAGACAGCATGAACAGGGGAGGGTCAGAGAGAGAGGGAGTCACAGATTCTGAAACAGGCTCCAGGCTCTGAGCTGGCAGTCAGCACAGAGCCCGACGCGGGGCTCGAACCCATGAATGACGAGATCATGACCTAAGCGAAAGTCGGACACTTAACCGACTAAGCCACCCAGGCGCCCCTCTTGCTTACATTTTCAATGTAAATCAAAATAAATGTTTTATCATACATGTGAAAATTAACCATAAGTTTCATAGGAGGAAGTGAGAAAGTAGCAAGATATATAGCTAGTTCCATCCCACAGAATTTTGTGGGAATCAATAACAAGCCATTAAAACTATATAAAATAATCATGTACAGGATAAAAATTATAACTATTTATATAAATTATATGACTTAATTTTGGTAAGTGTCTTTGACTTGTATTTCAACTATTTGCTTTTTAATTTAAGAAATTATACTAAATTAAGAACACCTGGGTGGCTCAGTTGGTTAAGTGTCCAACCCTTGGTTTTGGCTCAGGTCATGATCTCGTGGTTGGTGAGTTTGAGTCCTGCATTAGACTTTGCACAGCCTGCTGAATATTCTCTCTCTCTCTCTCTCTCAGTCTCTCTCTCTCTCTCCCCCTCCCATGAACTCTCTCACTGTCTCTCTCAAAATAAATAAATAAATAAATAAATAAATAAAAGGTTTTTTTAAATAAAGTACACTATATGATTTCCATGTGACCATTATTCTAATACTTTATACACTGCCCCTTTAGCCATCAATTCTAGCTGTTGAGATTTCTCACATTAATATCTGTTAAAAATCATAAAATATAGTCCTAATGGCCTATGTATCTTTGGCCTGTTTCTAATTGATTTATAAACTCATTTAATTATTATTGTATAATTTACATAAAATTAAATACACAGATTTGAGCTGCTTAGGCAGATGAATTTAGACAATATATCTGAATATATTGTATATCCATGTGATTGTTACCCAGAACCAGACATATAACATTTCCATTGGCCTAGAAATTTTCTTTATCCATATTTCCAATCAATACACTCATTCCTGAAGGTGACACTTTTCTGATTCCTTTCACCATGTACTAATTTTGCCTGTTCTTTAAAATCATAAGCTAGTTAGCATTTGCATATTTGATTTCTTTTGTTCAATAAATTTTTGAATCAGACTTTTGTGTATTATTTTTTCATAAATATTTTATGTTTGAATAAACTGTAATTTGGTAATCCATTTTCAACCTGATGGATCTTTAGTGATTTTAGGCTCAAGCTGCTATAAATAATGATACTATAAACATTCTTGTAGAATCTTTTAATGAGCATCTTGAGTAAATACCTAGGAATGGAACTGTCCACTGTCTCTTTCTCTCTCCTTTCTCTCTGCATCTCCCCCACTCATACTCTGTCCTGCTGTCTCTCAAAAATAAATACATTAAAAAATTTAAAAATGTTGATTGTTAAAGGAAGTAAATAGATAAGTTAATAGTTTGAAGAATTAAATTAAATTAAATGGGTTTCAACCGTCTTTTTACTTTGTAAAAGATCTAACCATGCTGTAAGCATTGCAAAAAATCCACATAGCAAAGAGAGTGAAAAACTGAAACAAGTCTGGGTTAACTGTCAGTCCAAAGAAATGGAATGATGGTCTCCAAAATGAGAAGGACCTTGGCTTTTACTTCTAGTTCTATACCTGATTCACTGTAGAATTTGAGGAAACTTCTTAGCTTTTCTCAATCTCTACCCCTTTGCATGTAAAATCTGGAAACAATCACCTTCCTAGCTGGGTTTAACTGTATCTAGCACCAATTGAAATTGCTAAAGAGAATCTCAACAAAATGTAGAGTGGGTGATCTTGGCCCACTGATGGTAAAAATTGGAAAAAGTAGGCCAGTTTTAGATTTCAAGTTGAGAGAAGTTAATGGGATCAGGTGTCAAATCTTGACTTTCTCAATAAAGGAGATAGGTAAATCTGCTGAGGCTCAGGTATTGTAGAAAGTGAAGGTGACTGGGAAAAGTCGCTAGAAAACAATTGGTTGGAGATCAACAAATAATTAATTAAACACTGCTGAGTGGTTTTAAAAGTCTAACTTGTATCAGAATATTTCTTAACATTCCCATATCTGTCCACTAAATCAATGGGCTGTCTATGCTACTGCTAAACTAGGTGTCCTAAGCATAAGAACTTCATACCGAAAGACACAACACAGAATTTTCACTTGAAACTTGTCTGGATTGGCTGAACATTGACTGTAAATTTTGCATGAGATAGGGGAGAATTTCATCTTATAAGATCATTTTTGTTCTTAGGAAATATTTTCTAGAAGAACTTGCACACAAAGCCTGTTATTAAAAACAATGTATATTGTATATTTGTTTTGTTTCATTCTAATTGTATATATGTCTTTGTGGATCTACAGATCATATGCACTCCTTGAAATACAAAATTTGAAAGCACCTATCTGCATCAAATCATCTGTTGTGGACAGAATGTTTTATTCTACCAAATTCATATGTTGGAATCTAATCTCCAATGGGATGGCATGTGGAGGTGGAGCCTTTGAGAGACAATTATGTTATGAGGGTGGAGGCCTTTTGTATGGGACTAGTGCCCTTTATAAGAGGAGACCAGAGTGCTAGCTGTCTGCCAGGTGAGGACAAGCAACAAGACAGCCCTCTGCAACCAGGAAGAGGACCTCTCCAGACACAGAACTGACTAACAGCTTGATCTTTGATTTCTCAGCCTCTAGAATCATAAGAAATAAATTTCTTTCATGGACAAACCACCCAGTTTATGCTATTTTGTTTTAGTAGCCTGAGCTAAGACACTATCACATAGAGAAATGTATGAAATAACTTGAATGTTCTCAACCAAGTATCCCTGGAATGTTTGAAAATCCACCTGTAAAACAGCTAGAGGAAGTTATTATTATTATTATTATTATTATTATTATTACCATTTGAGGTACAGACTAATAAAATGAATGTATATTTTCAGTAGCTTAACTAGTTAGATCATGATTCTCAGCTAACACAGCACAGTGGTTTTGTGGAGTCCAGGCTCGCATCTAAGCTCTGTCCGCTACTCATGTGAACTAAATCCCTCAGTGCTTCAGTTTCTCTAGTTGTAAAGTTTAAAATAATAATAGTGTTTATCTCCTAAGGATATTAGGAAGATGACACCATGTATTCACGTAAACCTTCTCACTTAGATATTAACTACCATTATTCTACTACTATTTGTGTTATCAGGTATAGCTCTTCTGAACTCTGACCCAAATCACAATTCTAAATGTTGTCATAAATTTCAAATTTGTGCCCTCAGTTGTAGGGAAAATAAGGGGCCGTGATTGAATCAGCGTATCCATTTCTAATATGTGAAAATATCTGAGCCTGCAAGAACTATGCACAAAGGATTATAGTGAAAGTGAACCCTCTATCAAGATATCAAATAATTATTATCATATGATCCAGGGCTAGATTACAATTATAATCTTGACTTTTTGATAATCTTACTGACATTGAATTCTATGTTAAGTCAGTGACAACTGTTTTATTTATTATTATAACTACTAGCTAATAACTATAACTATTATCATAACTACTAGCTAAAAATCTTAAAAAAAAGAAAAATGAAACAAGTAGGTTTCTTTGAAATGATCATAAACCACACAAACCAGTTTCTTTTTCACAGAGGCTCAGAAAATTGATTGATTCACCTATACTGGCAAAACAAGCAAGCAGTAGAAGAGAAACTAGAATTTAAGTCACATGACCTTAACAATGTGGCCATCTAAATAGCAGAGTATTTCATTGTGTAGAAGTTTAGAATTTACAAACTGACCTAACACCTGATCTCTTGATTTGCACAGCAAATCTGTGATATGAGTGCACCAGGGTTTATTGCCAACACATAAATATTTTGAAAATTTGGAAAGAGAGACTCCCAGGACCGACCCACATTACCACAGCTAGTAAGTGACAGATCCAGTAAAAACTACACACACACACACACCACACACACACTGCTATTGGTTTGAGTGTTTGTGTTCCCTAAAATTCGTATGTTGAAATATCAACTCACAATGTGATGTTATTTGGAGGTGGAGACTTTGGGGAGGGAGGGGGTTGGTGATTGACTCTTGAGAGCAGAGCCCTCATGAATAAGATTAAAGCCCTTGTAAAAAGAGACCCAGGAGAGCTTCCTTGCCCCTTTCACTATGTGAGGATCCAATGAGAAGTCTGCGGAGACCCAAAAGAGAGTCCTCACCAAACCCTGCTGGCTTCCCAATCTAGGACTTCCAGACTCCAGAAACATGAGAAATAAATTCCTGTTGTTTATAAGTTACCCCCCGTCTGTGGTATTTCGTTACAGCCCCTCAAATGGATAATGACATACACACAAAAACAAACAAACATAATTAATAAAAAGGCTCAATCTGATTCCAACCCCGCTGGCTTCCCCATTTACAACACGACTTTAATTGTTATATAATTCATGGGCATCAAGAATTAAATTCTGTAATTAGCAAACATATATGAAGTATGAACAGCTAAATTAAAAAAAAAAGTGCTGAAATTTAGAATTCAATGGAATTTCAAGTAAGAGCAGCTTAGGCCTGCAGGCTGTCACTTCACATCTGAAACAACGATTCCCACTGTTTTTCTAGTTGACACAATTTATTAAAACCTCTCAACATATACAAAATAAAATTATGATAAGCCCCCAAATCCAACACAGAAAGCCTAGCATGAAACATTGAAGTCATAATTTACCTCAGAGAGTCAGGAAAAAGAAACTTGAGAAAAATGAGAAAAGTTCAAAAAAGTCATTTCAACATCCCAGTAGAGTTAAAGACCATTTTCAAGTATTCCCGTTCAGATGTTTTTATAATTGCATGGATCCTACAGTGCTACGCATTCTACCAGTTCTCAAGTGGCTATACCCAGAAGGTGGTGGCTGTTTCTGACCGGTTGCTTGCTTGCTTTTATTTTCATTTCCTGTGCGAGGCCAAGATTGTCGTTTGGGGACAGTTAAATCTCCTTCAGGCATAAGAATCATTTGTCCCTTGTGGAGGCAGCTTCAATGAATAGCTTTCCATTTCTTCTTATTCATCCTGACTTTACAATTGGGATGCTTAGCATGATAGGATTTCACTTGGTTCCCCCTCTGCATCACACGGCTTGCTTGCTTTCTGGTTACTCAGGCCAAAATTTGGAGCATCATGGTTCAGATGGCATTTCGCAGGGATTGTCATCTGGAGACTGGGTTCGACTGCATGGTGTGCTTCTTGATTATTTGTGTGTTGTTAAATATGCCTCATAGATCTCAGGTGGCGGGGGGAGGAATGTATCAATATAGCACTGATATAAGAAAAAGCTTATGTCTTTTACTTTCTTAAGCAAGATAAAATTTTTAAAATGGGATCAATTTCTTGATAACAATTTCACAGTTTTCTTTGCACTCAAGAAACGCCTCCTGATCTAATGGCTGAGCATCTGATACAAATTAGCTCTAAGCAATGCATTATGGTACAAATGTAAGTATTTGCATTTTCCAAAGCTATCGGTTTTCATTTAATACTGACAGTGAAACAAAAGCACTCATTAAAAATCTAATAAAATTAAAGGTGAACACTATACCAATGAGATAATACAGAGGGCAGAAAAAGTAACTAGAGGTGATTTTCTTTTGAACAGACAATGTTTATTAAGATCACAGTTGAAATGGTTGTCACAGATATAAATTTTTAGAATGCATAGCTTGTAACTATAGACCAGAGACTTTCATCTTTGAAGAGTTGGACTTAACACTTTAAATTTGAAAAAACCTCCATAAAAGGGGTGACACTTAAAACAATTCCTCAGGGATAAGCAGGTATTCTCCAAAAAGTAATTCAGTGGACAGGAGAAAAACATCCAGATAAGGATACATATCCTAGAAAGGCAGGGGAATGTAACAAGGCATGTTGAGTTAAAAAAATAAATAAGAATTTTTATGTTTGATTTTGTGATGTGGAAAAAGCAGTTAAGGAAGATGATACTGAAAATATAGTTGAGTTATATCTTAAAAGCCCATGTGTAACATACTAATGAGTTTGGAAATTTTTCTTTGATCATTAGAGAGTTACGTTTTTATTTATTGGGTTTTTTTTAAACAGATGAGTTTGTTCAACATCATATTTTAGAAAATTATTTGACAATCATATGAAGGATACTTTGGATTAGGAGAGGTTGTGATGAACAAACTGTTTGAGGCAGCTGCCATAACCCATACAACAACTTTTGAAGAACTGAATGAAAACAGAAGTAGAGATGGAAAGGAGAGAAAACGTAAGGCATTTATGAGGTCACATCGATAAACCTTGCTGACTAACATGGAGTGTAAGAAAGGAAGGAGTCAAGGACACTCCAAGCTAGTGAAACATAAAAATTATTTATATTTATCAAGATCTATAGGATACAGGAGGAATGAGGTGAACACATTTGGGAGTTGGAAGGCTGTCTTCACTTGGGAAATATGGACACAATATAATAGTGTTAGAGGCTGGATTATAGGATTTGAACACGGCAACTAAGGAGGGCTAGAAATACAGACTTGGAGGCATTGTGCTCCAAATGAGAGTTTATATTCTAGAACTGCAAGTAAGCTTCCATGGAGATTGCACAGAGTGGGAAGAGAGGTAGGCATGGGATGGAGGAGACGGAGCTGTGGACAACCAGGATGTATGCGACTCTTAGAGAAAAAGGAAGAGAACACTTGAGGCCAACAAGTGGAAAGAAGAAGCAAAATGTGTCAAAGAGAGAGTGGTAATCATTTGCTTGCAGAGGGCAAGTTACTAAATAAGTCTTACTTCCTAGAACATTCTTCCCGTAATTATTACTTTCCTTTAGTTTTCATGTGATTATGCATTTCTTAATATCCACTATAGTTTCATTTTCTTATATCTCCTTTAACTCTTCAAAGTTTTATCCTTGATTGTCTTTTTCTGTACTCTAAATTTGGACATGCTTCACTGCCACAGTTTTGACTACCATTTTATATTAACTCTTCCTAAATATGAATATTTGTATTCATTTAAAAACCCTTAAGGAGGACTACTCCAGAAAATAATCACAGAAAAACAACATAGTTGGCATTTCTTCCAAAGAATTTAATGTATGGAGAGAGTAATAGTTAGACATAGATCGCAATGTGATAAGTGTGAAATGATTGTATTGGTCAGGTAGTTGCATGGGAAGTAGATTTGACAGATAGTCTAGAGGCAAGGGCTTCTGGTAGAAATTCATTTCGGTAATTCTTAAAGGAAAGATTTGGGGCCTACCGTAGTGATATCAGGATACAGAAGAGTCTAGGGTGACTCACAAGTTTGTGTATGTGTTATTTTGTTTCACTGTAGTTGAACTTGCTTAGACCTGAATTGATAGGAATCTCAATCACTGGTATGGCCATTCAGACACGAGTTAGAGCAGGTTTGACCAGAGAATGGAAGTGATATCAGTTTAGGACATGTTAGGTTTTGATGTATTATTTTTTAATGTCTGGGTGGGGGCAACAAACAGGTAATTAAAAATTTGGGTCTAAGACTCAGGAGAAACTTCTGTGGAGTCACCCTTGTGGGCTTGGGAATCCTTTTGGCAGGTGTCAGATAGAAAACTAGACTGAGCACAAAAACCTACAAACTGCTGTGTTTGCAAGACTCAGGCATAATTCCAGCTCTCTTCTGAGCTGCAGACTCACAGAAACTTTATATATTCAAGTAACCACATATATTTCCAATTCAATATCTTAATCTGCTTGCTCTCTTCAATAATCTATTCCACTTTGTTGTGTTATATGTGCCTGTTCATTTTGCAATCATTTTTCAGTTATAAATTTCTGAAACCTTGAAATGTTTTTTTCTCTGTCCATTTGGGATCCTCAGTACTCCCATTAGTTACTAGATTTTTTGATTCAACTACTGTGATGTTTTTCTTGTTACCCATACTTTCCATCCCCACTGCCATTTAACTTAGTCCAAGCACTTCAAAGCTCTTGTCTGGTCTATTCCTAGTCTCTGCCAATTTACCTTTCAAGATAGTCATACATTTACCTTTCCAAAATAGAGGTTGGATAGAATAGAGTACCTACCTATTCAACACCCTGAAAAGGTAGCTCTTTCTCAAAATAATAAAGTCCTGTAGTCTTGAAGTCCAAATCCTATGATTTATGTCCCACATTATCTTCTTAGACTCATCTCCCAATTCATTCCAGCAAGAATTATTAACTCCAGTCGACACTAACTGTGCTCCAAATAATCCCTTGACTCTCCAGTTTCTGTGATGTTGCTTGCATTGTTTTCTCAACCTAGCTAAACACTCCCCATATTATAACCCCTGACTTAAATGTGATTCCATTACATGTTCCCCAATGCTTTAATCAGAAGTAATTGTCCTTTTTGCTCTCCTCTCCTAGAACCTCACATTTAGCACTTATGTAATTCTGTGTCATATTACACATAGTTCATTACATGTGTCAATCCTGCTCATTAATACCTTTATCTTTTATCATTCCCATTAAGAACATTAACAAATAGAGTGAAGCTATTGAAGAAAAACAAATTCTGGGGCACCTGGGTGGCTCAGTCAGTTGAGCACCCACTCTTATTTTCAACTTACGTCATGATCCAAGGGACATGGTTTTGAGTCCCACATTGGGCTCTGTGCTGAGCATGGAGCTTGCTGAAGACTCTCTCTCTCTCTCTCTCTCTCTCTCTTGCCCTCTCACCCACTCATGGTCTCTCACTCCCTCTAAAATAAAAATAAATAAATAAATGATTTCTATGGTTTAGAGTAAACTGGTTCAATCCTATATCAAGAATCTGAGTTAACTTCCACTACGGTGGTAACAGCTACAGTTAGTTGGGGGTGGGCGGGGGGACTCTAAATCCCATGTATTTTCAAGGGCAATAGTGTATTTTAAATTCCCTAGCTGCTTCTGTATTTAGGCTAGCAAGATTATTTCAGATCGTCTCACCAAATAACTTGTATTACTTCAGTCAAATATTTAATATATCTTTGTTCAATGTTCTAGAATGTTCTGTGGGTTAGGTGGTTAAAAGTTAGAGGTAATGGGCCAGTGAGTTCTTGGCTGCAGGAAACAATTTTTTTTTGAAGTAAATAGATCACAAATCACAACAAATTACGGAGAGTTTTTGCTTATTTCTGATTTCATCCTGTTCTGGCCACTACAGTTAACCCATGAATGGAAATGTCTTTGGGGAAATTGGGTTTCTCCTACTTCAACAATATCCAATAGAGGTTGAGTTATTTTCATATCTAACCAAAATTCATCCCAAACATATACAAAAATTTGTGGTAGAATCCAAGTGTCCTAGTTTTAAAATGAGTTTATACTTATCCTTTCCAACCCAGGAAGTTAAATGTTTGATGAAGTTCTCTAAATCCCAGGTTTTTAAATAAGAAGTCTGTTTATTTGAGGGACATAGATTTTATCTTTGTTCTCTTTTGCAAACATCATCCTGGAATTGGATACATCATACAGAGCTCACACAGATTTGTTACATCTGATAACGTATGTATTGGTAAGTACCCTTTGGGAGACAAAATGTGAATGACTGACTACAAGCAACACTAGACCACAGTGATCATGGTTCTGGGAGAAATAATACAAAAATAGTTTGGGATCTGAAGAAGTGTCCCCAGAATAACTGTGAGAAATAGTAGGGTCCCACCCTTATGAAAAGAGAATGTCTTTTATCTCCCAACTTGGTGGCCTCCACTGGTGGAAAATTGTTCCAGATTGTTTTAGTTCTTTGTTCAGACTGAGGGGAGAAAGAGAAAATCCTCAGTAATTGGAAAGTTCCTTCCTATTCCTTATTCTAATCCCCTGACCTTAATGTTTATCCAGCAAATCCTTTACTCCTCCTGTTACTTGTCTCCCTCAGGACTTTTGGGATTGTTTTCCCCTCAGTTCATCCATATTCACCTGGCACACAGTCCCTGAGCCACATAATATTTTCTTGGTATAGGACCTTCTATCTTTACTTAGAAAATGACATTTATTATACAATGGTTATTTAATAGTTCACTAAATCTAATAAAGCTTAGTACTAAAACAATTTAAGATTCTAATTAATAACAACACACACTTTCAGAGCAAAAAAGATGTAAGTAATAAAATGTTTCTATAGGATAAGAATTGTAAAAATATTTTCTTTATTCCCTTACATCCAAATAATTAATTTCACCCCATAAGTGTTTAAAGTGTTCATAGCATAGAAGATGAGGGGTGAACACCTAAGTATTAAGTAATATTTATCTATGTATTTATACACAGATATGTCCCCATAAAATACTATTAGGTTATTGGAGAAGAAACTGAGACTCTGAAAATTAGCTTCCCCAACATCACAAAGACCATATTTAAATCTGTATCTGTGGAACTCTGTAGCAGTCAAGGTCCCATAAGGAAATAGATACTACTCTAAACTCTTCAACCCAAGAGAACTTCAAATAGGAAAATGGATATACAGGTGTTGGAAGTGCTCTGGTATGAACTAACAACTCAAAAGAGCTATTTCTGAGGATACCTATTTCTGAAAGCTAACTCCACCCTAAGGTCGGAAGGATTAGAAATAGATAGCTTAACCAGAACCTAACATACAGAGTCTCCAGAAGGATCTAAGGCATGAGAGCAAGGGGTTAACTTGCTGAATCAGGGAACATGAAGGAAATGCTGGAATTGCTCTAGGGACAGAAAGAAAAGAAATAGAGAAATACTCTTACTTCTCCTTTCTGCTTACCTTCCAGTTTTCTTGCAGTGCTTCCCATTGGTTAATTTCACCCTGAAATGGGCTCCCCAGGCTATCTGGGAAATGTAACTCTCTGTGATGCTTTTGCAGGGCAGGAAATTGACTTGAGAACAGAAAAGGCAAATTCCCGTACGGATTCCAAGAGGCCACATGGCACACCAGAGTGGAGAGTGTAAACAAAGGCATACAGGTGGGAAAGGATGAAGCCTGTGCTAGAATAACAGTGCAATTAGATCGCTGCAGATGAAACACATGAAAACACTAGGTTGGAAAATTGGAACAGTTTAACAACATGGGAACATCTGAAGATCAAGCTAAATTGTTAAAATTTAATTTAATGAGAAGACAGTTTGGACCAGGGACATGATGGAACTGACATACATGTTGTTCAGGGAATATTCATTTAAAAACTGCATGTAGAATGGTATTGAGAAGACTCAAGAACATTGTCTAGAAGGAAGCAATTACAATTATTTAGGGCATAAATGATAATGACAATGTGGTGAAGAACTGTAATTTATCGTTCACCTAGTATGGGCCAGCTATCGTTCTACAGAATTTATATATAAGCATTATTCCAGCTGATTTCTCCTGACAATTCTTCAAGCTGAACATCATTATCTGACTACACAAACAATGGATCAGAAGATTTCAGAGAGATTCCCACTGTTATATAATGAGTAAGTGACAGGGCCTTATCTAAACCACTGGTAATGAAGTAAAATAAATGGAATTATTTTGGATGATCCAAAGACCATGTGTTTATGAACACAAAGCTTGATACCAAAGTTGGCATATGTTACTCACCATGCCAGATATCAATTTTGTGCATTGCTACCTTTAGTAATTATGAACGTTAATGCTGGAAAACATATTTTTTGGTTTGTTGATACTTATTTTTATTTAGCATAACATAGGCATTATCTCAAAATGTCTTGGAATTTTTATCTGTTTTCTTCATTCAACAGTCTCCTGTGACAAATGAAATATTTTGTTATAAAGATGCTCATGTTAAAATAACATCTTCAAGGCCTATATCAGTAGTTTTCTCAAAGCCAAAAGAAGGCTAACATGTATACCCAACATATATTGAGTGCCTACATTTTGTTTCTGTATCAAAATATTGCATGAGGATTTAATGTGTTTTTTAAGTTTTTTTTTAATTGCTGTTTGTTAATCACTCTCAACTACTAGACATTTATGGATATTCCTGTGAATTTCAATAATTTGGTTGCCACTAAACAAACACATCTGTCATAGTAAGTTATCTGATCAACATTTGTGCTGATGTGCACTCATTCCAAATTATTTTCATGCCACTCCTGAAATCCTTAACAACTCTTAAAGTGATAATGAATTTAAAAAAAATCTATAGAGTTTAAACTATTTAAGTATAGAAAGTGAGTAAAGCTTATTTTGATACTTTGGTTGAAAGTAATGGTCATTATTATTTGGTCTAGTTTTAATTTATTTTTGTTGTTACTTTCATCAATGAATCACTAAAGACTGACAAAGTCTTCCTAAAATTGAAACTATCTAATATGTAGAAATCTGAATTTGGCAACTCTTTCATCCATAAAAACAATTAGATGTTATTCAGTCCGCCCCTGCCCTATCTCTCTAAAATATCAGTTGAAAAGTCGGTCTTGGAAACATATGGCATTTTAATAATATGAGTCAGAGACTGAGTCAGAAGTATTGCTAGTATCAAAATGACTCATTTTTAAATTGTCATTGTTTAGTTGAATCTATAATGAATGACCCCGTACTTACATTCTTGCAAGAACTTCCACTATTATTCCTGTTTCTTCTTAGAATATTAATCTGATGGAGAGACTAGGTCATCACTTCTGAAAAGGATGGCAGTTCTGTATAGAATGTAGATGGACTCATTATTCTCAATACATTTGACTCATTTTTGCCATTATTATCACTAGTTCTGAAGATATTCATCCTTATGAAACATGAGGCCAAACCACTAAAATCTATTGTCTTGGTTTGTACCAAAAACTCTGCAATAAATCAGAGACCTATACCTTTTAATTGCTAAATGCTTTGACTTTTCTAACAACCTTGTGTTCAAAATTTTTAGGAGGTGACATTTCTATAATTTCTGTCTATACAAGCTCTTTCTTCCTTATGACATTTGTGGCCTTCCCAAATATTTACCAAGAATTCCAAATACCATTTAAGCTGGTAAGAACTAAAGTGAAAAGGTATCTTGTAGAGCTTATGAGGCCTTAGAACCTTTAGGCCAGAGAGCAATAGATTAAATGACCTCTTGAGACCCCCTCCAGTCCTATATTCCATGGGGACTGATAAAGCACAGAGATAGCCAAACAAAGGGGATACAATGAAACTGGTTCTATTCTCCCAGCATTTAATGGTTTTCTGTGTAGAAAGTTCAAAGCTGAAAGTTTCAACAAAGATTCTACCAATACAGTGTTTCCTGAATTTACCACTTTTCTGCTTATAATACTTTCTTACATTTTTCAAAGGCCAAGAAAGTGTGCTTTCTTTGTAATTCCAAAGGTAGTTTAAGTAATAGGAGATAGTATTACAGAAAAATATATATATATATATGTATATATATATATATATATANTAGGCCAACAGAGCAACCAAAAGAATACAAAAAAGGCAAAAGTAGGATTTTTAATAGACAAATAGAAAAGTAAATTTTGAGTAGAGACATATATATAACCAAATGAAAAAGGGGGGAAGTTAAAGGACTTTGAGAAAGAGTAAATGAAATATGCTGAAGGGTGAATTAAAGTATGTTCAAGGGCTATGCACATCACCTAGAAATAAATATAGTTTTAGGTAGAATAAAAAGTCAATGTGGCAAAGAAGAAGAGTCCAAAAACTAATCAAAGCCAAGAAAGAAGAGAATGTACAGGATAAAACATGAGCTGGAGAGAATCACTGAGGTGACTGAATGAAGTTAAAAATGTAAAAAAATATGATAAGAAAATTAAGGGTAGAAAATGAAAGGGAGATTGCACAAGAGTTTCAGATAAATCAGGATCCTTTCAAGTAGAGAAGAAGGGGTCAGGGCTGGAGATAATGGGACCTCCATGAAATGGAAAGTGTAATTTGTTCACTGAACTGGTGGATATTGCTATCAATTTTAATGACTTCTTTGCATCAGCTTTCAGACTAGACAGAATGGAGAAAAGATATTGGCAAAGAGACATATATTTGCATATCTCAGGGAAGGAGAATGAAATAAATACCAAGCTAGAGCAATGATTAAGTTATTGAACTATTTAATTTTGGGAAAACTACATAAAAAATTGAAAGTCAACTTAGATTTCAGAAAAAAGTATTAATAAATAAGAAAGCATTATCAGATACCTCTTAAAACTATAGAACTTAAGGAGCTAGAAAAAAAAGTCAACATTTCTAGATTCACATATTTTCATACCCACAGTCTGAACTGATTCCTGAACACATAATACTCTGACAGCTACGTATGCACATTTAGTCAATTACAGAAAGCTTTGATTAGCTTTCTCTGATAGAATTTTGGTATGAATACAGACACACAAACACACACATTAATTTTAACTCCATTTTACTCTGCCATAGAAAGGTAGAATTTTTCTCTTCCAGGAAGCTTTTTCACCTCAACAGAATAGAAGCGCTCATGGTAGTCCTTGAGGCAGTGATTCATGCACCCACCGCTGCGTGACTGATGAAAACACACACAGAGACAAGCAATGGAGTACAGAGCATGCTCCAGCCAACACTGCCTCATGCTGCCTACCAGCTTGAAGAAGCCAAAAGCCTCACATCAAATTATCCCAGTCAGAGTTTCATATTTATCCATATCCCGATGGGAATACAGATAAAAATCATAATTTACCCATCCCAAGCAGGGTAAAGCCAAGTGATTCATTCATGGGCATGAAATCAAAACATCATCTGTGTCAACTAAAAAAAAAGAAAAGAAAAGAAAAGAAAGTAAACTCTGGTAAGAATCTTGTTAAAATTGTGCATGATTTGATCTTGGACATTCTTGTGAAAAAAATCTCAACCTCTGAAGATCTCATAAAATGCTGAGATTGAACTTAGCATTGATAGTTTGACTTCACAGGAGACGGCAGGACTGCCTAGGAGCTCCTTGCATTGAGTACTCATTTCAGCAGTTCTGATGGGCATCTCAGCTGGGACTCCACTGCTGTGAAGGTCTTCTTTTTCATACAATGTGAATTTGGCTTCTCTCAAAGGCACAAGGCAACCAAGCCTGTGTTTATCTAGATAGTACAAGTTCAGGTAATTAAAATAGTAAATTAATGTGACTCAGTGCAAATGATACGTAGACTCAAGAGACCTAACCTCCGTGTAGCCTACCTCTAAGCAGACAAACAACCTTAGAAAACTCTCTGGAATGCTTCTCGTGCCAAGTGTCCCAAAAGGGGTATAGAAAACAAATATTCTAGAATTTTGTTTACAAAAAGAGGAGCTTACATCTGGCTAGGGGAATCAGGGAATTATTGGCATTATAGGTGGGATTTAAGGATCAAACAGATTTAGATGTGGGGGTGGAAGGCTAGACAAAGTTCCAGGTAGATCAAAGAGCATGAATTAAATCACAGAAATTCAGAAAGCTCAAAGTGTTCTGGAAAAAGTAATGAACTAAAAAGAAAACTAAAGGGAAGATGTAACGAGTCTGAAATTATTGGAGAATGATTTACAGCAGGAATCACATATCATGTTAGGTCCTTTAGAATATATCCAACAGGAAAGTATTAGACATCGCATTTTGAGCAAATAAGTGTTTTATTCTAGGAAAATTTACTTTGGATAACATGCAGGGTTGGTGAAGCTATCCCAGGTTCTAAATTCAGGTGATATAGTCAAGAATGGCAGGAGAGCATCTGGGGAGTTGTGAAGAGAGAACACCACAGAGAAGAGACTGAATAAAAGGCAAAGAGAGATGACTGAGTGCCTCAGTGGGTTAAGTGCCTAACTTTTGATTTTGGCTCAGGTAATGATCTCCTGAGTTTATGAGATTAAGCCCCATGTAGAGCCTGCTTGGGATTCTCTCTCTTCCTCTCTCTCTGCCTTTCTCCAGCTCATGCATATGCCTGCTTTCTCTCTCTCTCAAAATAAGTACATAAACATTTTTTAAAGGGCAAAGAGAAACCAGAGGAATTGTAGTATGCTTGGAAATAGGGTGATGTCATTCATATGAATGAGACTGCTATGAAGGAGAAAAGGAGAATAAATAATGGGCCTGCTTTTAAAATGCTAGTGATGATCAAACAAAACTTGGAAAAATGTACATGCTGTTTATGCTGTTTATATTATTGAAAAAAATTGTCCAACAGATATTTCAACTGAATACCAACCAAATTAATAATCCTCTATATTATAAAAATAAATATAACTTTAAAATGTCATTAAATAACATTCTATTTATATGAGCTGGTCGAGATATTAAGACAAAGTTCTTTGGGGGGGGAAGCAAAGTTCAAAATCATTCACAAAAAATTCTCTAAAATTGAAATGAAAAGAATATGATACAGGCATTAGACTAAATCTAATATTCACAAAAATAACATAAATTCAGGACTATTAGCAAGTAATCCAAAACTTACTACTCGTGACACGCACACTCAAGTTCAAATGTAATTGCTTTGGAACAAGATTCTGGGAAAAAAAAAATTACTTCCTTCTTAATTCTGACCCAACCCCTCACAACTCTATTTGTTTTCTGAGTCAAACATCAGAAAATCTTTAAAAGACTCCAGCACTGAGCATAAATATTTCTTCTGCATGATTCTGGCTGTAGAAGTGCTTCTATTTGTCAATTTAGAAAGCTGAAAAGACTAAAAATTGGATCAACTGTTTTCCACAGAAATAAAGTCTAAAAAATTACTTGAGCCGAATTCAACACTCAGCATGTCTATAGAGTAAACCAGGCAGCCTCTCCTTATTTCATTTTCATGCTGACTCAATGGTTATCAGTTTACAGAAATGACCATCACCTTTAAAAATGACCATTCACGGATGTAGACTTCTTCATTTATTTAGTTTGATGTGATTTAATTGACATCAACTCTGACAACTTCCATTGCTTTATTTTAATTGTATTTATTTTAGCTCTCATTGCGAAGCCTAGATATAAAATTATCACTCCAAATGTCTGTTATGAAATATGCATGTTGTTCATCTGTTGTGTATTTTTTTTTTTTTCTTCTCTTGGGGCATACCTGAAAAGTGGAACAGAGAAACAGAGGAACATTAAAATGAGAGTCTTAACAATTGAGTCACTCACAAACTTGATCAGCTTTGTCAGACAGGCTTTAATTTAGTTTGTCTTATAGACGAGTCACCCTAGAACTTCTCATTCACTGTTTGAGGCTGCCCTACATCAAGCCACTTGATCTAGCATTAAGATCGATATAATTCTTGGCATACTTAAGTGTGACCTTGAGTAAGACACAAGTCCCCGGAGTCTCTGGTTTGCTTCCTTGTAAGTGGGTATGATAACACTTCCAGGACAGCATAATTTGTAGCTAAAATAAGCTAACTACAGAAAAGTACCTGCTGCAAAGTGCTTAATAGTAAGTAGAATATCTTTTAATCAACTTGTCACTTTTTGATGCAAAGCCAACTAAACAGCTTCATATATTTGATAGCAAATGTACTGATTTTATTAAAGCGGGTGAGTTGTTTCAAGTAGTTTATAAAAAGCTTAAGTGTATCCATAAGTTGTGAGGGCAATGAGACATTAAAAAGGAGAAGAAGGCAATTTGCCCTCTCCACCCTACTAACATTGATAAAATTGATCATTGACTAATCAATAGCATTTCTGACAGCCTTTAGGGCACTTCGGCTGCTGATCTACCTCCTAACTAACTTGTCAGCAGCTACTGCATGGCCACCATTTATCTGCTACAAACCGTGGCCATTACAGCATGATTTCTTACCTTTTATTCTGGCCCTCACCTTGATATCATCTTTATTATATTGTTGACAATAAATCAACATTTCCATCACAATTATTGCCTGCAGTTTAAAACCAAAATTTTTTGAAGACCTTTTTTTACTTGAAGAAATATTCTTGATCTTCCACATAATAGACAGTTTTTACTATTCCTTGGGCTAATGAAATACTTAATCAAAAGATTTTTCACAAATATTGAAATGATTTTAAATTTGCTGGTTTATAAATTATAACAGGATCTACTATATACATTGAAAATTATCCAAAATTTTCATATTGTACAATACACACTTATGTACGCACATTTGTAGACATAAAGGTTATTTGTTGAGACTATGGGTCCAAGGATCTATTGCAACCAAAAAAAACTTTTCCCTCTAGGTCCTCAGTAGACAATACGAATGCACGCATTACACTAGTAAGCATCTCAGAGGATCAAAAAGAATGGTTCTCAACTACTATTCTCGTTTCTGGTTTGGAAATCTGTGGAGACATTTTGCATTGCAACAAAGATAAGACATGCTGCACCATTTAGGTGTTGGGAGCCTGAGATGCTCAGTGCCCTGCAATGTAATAGATAGTCCCACACAACTTTTAAATGTTCTACCAGATGCTACACACACACACACACACACACACACGAATAATCTGTTTAAATTCACCTTATCCTAAAAATCAGACCCATTTTATATATAAATTCAGAATTTTTGAAGCAAGTTTTTTAATGTTTATTTTTTTTTTTAATGTTTTACTTATCTCTGAGAGAGAGAGACAGCGTGAGCAGGGGAGGGTCAGAGAGAGAGGGAGACACAGAATCTGAAACAGTCTCCAGTCTCTGAGCTGGCTGTCAGCACAGAGCTCAAGGCAGGGCTCGAACCCACAAACAGTGAGATCATGACCCGAGCTGAAGTCGGACACTTACCCTACTGAGCCACCCAGGCGCCCCTATGTTTATTTATTTTTGAGAGAGAGAGACAGAGCACGAGTAGGATAGGGGCAGAGAGAGAGAAGGAGACACAGAATCTGACTCAGGATCCAGGCTATGAGCTGTCAGCACAGAGTCCAATGTGGAGCTCGAACTCACAAACCGTGAGATAGTGACCTGAGCACTCAACCGACTGAGCCACCCAGGTGCCCTGGAGCAAGTTTTTAATATGTATGGAAATTTCCAGAAGTACATCTACCATGTAAATCAAAGGAAGATTATACTGTGTCTTACTTAAAATTATACCAAGAGTTAATCACCATTTTGAATAACAGGTGTTTGTTTAAAGGCAAGGTTGCCCATGGGATTTCAGTTGTCAAGTAAGCATGTCTGTATAGATCTTACCTATAATTGTCACGTTCATGATTTCTACATACAAGTGCTAGTCTCTGACTAATTGTTTATGTCTTTTATTACAGTCATGGCCAGGCTTTTGCAAATTATGTTACTTTATTAAACATTATTCTCTTCCATATTTCTCCTTTATAGTTAAGATTTTAGACAATTACTTTTGTTTAATCACATATTTTGGTAACTGATAATGTGACTTAATTTTATTGCAGAATGGTAAGGGTTATTGCAAAATATTTATTACAAAAATGAAGTGATTAGTTCTGATTGAGATCAAATTACACTGTTTTTGCTTATATTAAATATTTGTGAAATATATTACATAATTAAGTTTCTCAAGGTCCTCTGACTCAAACAACTTAGATTCACTCCAGCAAAATATAGATGCTCAGACTTTGTTCCATGCTAGACATCCATTTGTCTTTGAGGAAAGAGGAGTAGGTTGATATCTGGAGAGGCTGTGATGAGGGGTTCTTTTACAATGTAAACGCCTACAATAGCACCCCCAGATTATAGGGTAGCTCAGTCTTAACTAATGAACAGAATGGTACTCTGCCTGAAGACAAAGAAAAATGAATCAAATGAATGGCTGGTTATGAGACACTGCATTATTATATACAATAATGTAACTATTATATCATAATACAACTCTAGAAGGCCTCAAATATTTTCTAAGAAAAAAAAAAAGCACAGCCTGGAGCTGCCACTAGGAAGATTGTCCTCTGGCTTAGGTATTGATGATAACCTTGAGTTACAAACTCCAATTACCTAGGAAACTTGGGGAAAGCCTGAATCCACTTATTGTGAGCCTTAAAACAGACAGCAAGAAGAAACCGCTATTAAGTTTTCCATGACTGGGATTTATTTGTAGAGACAAGCGCTCTGAACTGTTGCTCCCAGAAGCTGTCAAGAGCTGATCATCAGCCCATGAGGAGCTATTGTCAACCCAAGTTTCCATATGCTGCCCCGGACTGAGAGACCTTAATTGCAGAGAGAGCCAATGCAAATAGAAAGCCTTGCCTCTTTTCCTAGCTAGACGCATTACTAGGACCTAGTTCCTGATTCAGTCCCCTTAACGGTAAAATATAGGACTCTGACTACCCCACTCCTATAATTCTCTCTTTTTTTAAATTTTTATTTAAATTCCAGCAAACATATAGTGTAATATTAGTTCAGCTTCTTATTTCAGGTGTCTCATTCTGGCCTCTTTTATGTTGGTCAAGTCAGAAAAGTAGGAAAGATTTCCCACTTTGCTGTCCCCAATAGTCCCGTGTTAAAGAAACCCTGATTTCTTTGTCTTGTGCCCACTTGAGCTCTTGCCAGTTCTTTTCTATTTATAGTCCCTTTACTATGTACATGATATTGTACTTGCTTCTGGGTTCTAATGTTGGGTAAAAACGATCACTGCCCAGACCTTCTTGGAGCATGGAGATACCTAGAAGACAGACAATTATATTAGCTCACAAGTAAACTGAACTGCAACTCTGGTAAATACTACAAAGTAAAATGCATGGTGCCCTGACAGCATCTGAGAGACTTTGACCTAGTTATGGGGACCAGGGAGTAATTCCATGTGAAAATGAAGGTTGAACTGAACTTGGAGGGTAGATAGGTGTCAAACAATACAGCGGATGCTCTAGGGTCCAGGCAGATCACCCCTTCAGGACTAACGCACTAATTCCCACAGATGTTGGGAAACTCGTCTTGAACGCAAATAGCTGGAGCTGGGTAGCAAAGGTAGGGGTGGGACAGAGTCCTTCCTCATATCTTCAGCCATTTCTTGTCTTCTATATTTTCATCCATAAATTAGAGCTAACGATACTACTCTAATCACCTCAAAAAGTTTTGGGGAGAATTAAAGTAAACAATAGATGTGAAGTACGTGGTATAGGGCCATCTGTGTAGGAGATAGTTTAGCATAATTGTGAAGAGCGTGGGCAAGTGATAAAATGGTTATAAAATGTTCAATCACACAAGTGTGCTGAAGCTGCTATAACCCTTCACACAGTAAGAAAGTGCTTAACTTGCTACTAATAGCTATTAATACCAATTTGACTTAAATTGTCAAAGATATTTGCTGGTTATTATTAATTCTTTATATTTTAGTGCCCAGAATAGCATTTGAATTTCATAAATATTTTAAATGAATAAATAATATTTTCCCACTAGTAATATTTTCAGCAATGTTTTATATCCATTAAACATATTTATGAATTGCTTTCTATATGCTAGCCCTGTTACAGATGAAGTTTCCCTGGTACAGATGGAGACTAGTTACTACTACTGCAGTTTAAATAGTAACATAAGGGGCGCCTGGGTGGCTCAGTCGGTTAAGGATCTGATTTTGACTCAAGTCATGATCTCACAGCTCATGAGCTCAGGCCCTGCGTTTGGCTTGTGCTGACAAGTCAGAGCCTGGAGCCTGCTTCTGATTTTGTGCCTCCCGCTCTCTCTGCCCCTCCTCCGCTAATACTTTCTCTCTTTCTCTCTCTCTCTCTCTAAAAAATAAATTTAATTTTTTTTTATTTTAAAATAATAGATAAATAAATATAACATGAAATTCAGGTTTCCTTTGAAGGGTATGTGCTCCTACAATAAGTCAACTCCAAGATTTGAACTCTCTATTAAGAATATGCCTCTTCATCCGTACCTTGTATGACTTTGTAGTCTTCTCTCACATCCCTGTCTGTCTTTCTTTTTCTTGTTTATATGGGAGTTTAAAAAACAACCATGAATTATTAGTTATTAACTTCTCACAAGTTGCAAAGTGGTGATATATGCCTGTTACTGATTGCAAAAGATAGGTTCAAAGCCATATTTATTAAAAAGCTCTGTCTCATAAATTTTGTGTAAAATATAGCAGTATCAAATCAAAAGGTCCCTTGAAACCTATCTCCCCTAATCTACCATCATTCCTTTATGAAGTTGTCAACCGGAAGAGAATTGTCACAAGAATACAGGTAAGCATTGGCCCTCAATCTCTTATTTAGAGACCCACTTACAACAAAAGTTTGACTTGCTACTTCTCTTTCAGGTAAAGCAAAGAAACATTTGACTATAAAGAAATTCAAGGCCCTAATAACCCCTATGAAGAGGGCGTATTAGAAGACAATATGAGATATAAATACCAAAAGAAAATAAATTAACAAGATTAATCTGCAATTAATGTTGCTTTACACCCAACTACAAAGCTCAGAGTCAGTCACTCTTAATTTGAATGTGTTTACTTTCATTTAATATCATAGATTCAACATTAAAAACAGTAATAGCTCTTCTTCATTATTCAGTCTCCACTGCAATTTGTTGGTTTTTTTTTAAATTTTTTTATTGTTTTATTTATTTCTAGGAGAGAGATAGAGAGACAGCGTGAGCAGGGGAGGGTCAGAGAGAGAGGGAGTCACAGACTCTGAAACAGGCTCCAGGCTCTGAGCTGGCAGTCAGCACAGAGCCCGACGCGGGGCTCGAACCCACGAACCACGAGATCATGACCTAAGCGAAAGTCGGACGCTTAACCGACTAAGCCACCCAGGCGCCCTAGTCTCCACTGCAATTTGTGACATTAGTGTTTTAATTCTGATACCAGTTGCCCCCTCCCAGAGAGCTAGATTTTACATTTGGTATTCTTTAATATTTATCTTATGGTAACAGGTTTTTGCTAAGGTAATAGTATCACATAAGTAGGGGTCAAGCCATAAGTCTTTGAAAGATAAGGAAGATTGACAAAGTGTCATTTAATTCAAAGTCTAGACCTGCAAGATCATGATTTCTTAATATCTTTTAACAACCATGCAAATCTCAATAATGTTTCATAGCATTGTATAGCATAAGGGACCGCTATAAAAATTCAGTACTCTAGCCAGAACCACAGAAAGACCATGATGCCAGTGAAATTAAGGTTAGTTTTTAAACAATAATCCAAAGAGCCACTTTTTTCAAATCTCCATGAAAAAATACTTTGAAGCCTATCATTTAGTGAATTATTTGTAGAAAGTGAGGAAGGACATCTAGGGAACATTTATTTAGAAAATTTTTTTTAGTCTATGGTAGTGTTAACTTCCCTTGCCTTGTGTCATGGAATTTAAAAAAAATCTCACCTCATGAACTAGTAGAGTCTCTGCATTCTTTTGAGGGTCTAAGACAGTGGAAGCTAAAATTTCAATATATTCACAACCGAATGAAACTCTGATAATAATGATAATAGTAACAACCTATATTGACTATGAGCTAAGTGCATTGAATATCTTAAGTACTGAATGTTTTACATCCCCTACTTCATTGCTATCACAATAGCAATAATGAGGTAGGTGCTGTTATTACCATCATTTTACACATAAAAAGATTATATGTTGGAAAACTTATTTTCTCAGCAGCATTATTTAGGTGGTAAACTAGGATTGGAACCCAAATTATCCAACTCTAGGAGTTTTTACTCTTAATTATCCCTTAGAAATTAATAAAGATTTAGTATAAAAAATTCCTGGGGAATATTAAGTTCAAATACACACACACACACACACAATGTGTTGAAAAACTCTATTGAACCAAATGTTTGGCTTCAATTCAAAGAACTTACCATGAAGAAAAAACTTCTTTACATCTCTCCCCTACTATCTTCTTCAGATCTGTTTTTCAAAATCAGATTTCCAAAAAGTAGAACTACTTCAAAAAATTTACCTTCGCAAAAGAAATTTCTAAGAAAAAATATCTGTATAAATGCTTACTCTTGAGCATACATTAGATATTTCTTTCTTTTTAAAATTTATTTCTGAGAGAGAGAGAGACAGCATGAGCAGGGGAGGGTCAGAGAGAGAGGGAGATACAGAATCTGAGGCACGCTCCAGGTTCTGAGATCGCTGTCAGCACAGAGCCCGATGCAGGGCTCAAACCCACGAACTTCGAGATCATGACCTGAGCTGAAGTCAGACACTTAACCGACTGAGCCACCCAGGCACCCCACGATGGATATTTCTGACCACCATCTTCTAGAGATGCATTCTCAACAATTTTCCCCAAAGTTATCTACAGTTGCAGTTGCACAGAAAACAAATGATAAGCATTGGAAGACTGTTTTCCATTACGTGAAACACTAATTATTTTATTCTGTTATACCAAACCTACTCAGTAAGTTAAAATAAGCTCAACTTGATGAAGTATGCAATTTGAAATTCTTAAGTTTGTAACTGGAATGATTACTTTCTCCCATAAGCTGCTTAGGAATTTTGGTTTGTTTTTTTTTTTTTCATTTGTAAAGCTAAAGCATTTGGCTACCCAAACACAGAATCAACAGAAGTTGTCACACAATCCATTGTTTATTAATCATTTTCTACTGACAATCTAAATGATGATTAGTCTTGCCTCGATGAACTCTTTGCTGTCTTCTAATACCCATTTAGCTTAATCCTTCTTACATATTCTGATTTGTCATAATTTGGGAAGAGGAACTGAAGAACACTTCTTTCAAAAACTAAACTAATCAAGGCAGAAGAAAATACTTTAAATACTAAAGAAACTGCAAAATTAATATTTGTAACAAAGCCAGATGTCATATATTACAGAAAAAAAATGCCTATGTCACTAATTTAAAATAAAATCATAATTTGAAAGCATAATTCAAATGGAAGATTTTTCTTTAATTTAGATGAACAGGCTGTTCATTTTCTTACTAAATATGAAACTTTTACACTTTATAATGGAATAATTATAAAAACTACCTAATTAGCTGAGCAAGCTAGTTTTCAGACAAAAGAAATTCAGAGAAGATTGGGGTAAACAAAGTGTCCAAAAATGTATCTGATTAAGTGCTTTAAAAAAGTTGCCATTGCTGGGGCGCGTGGGTGACTCAGTCAGTTAAGCATCTGACTCTTGATATCCGCCCAGGTCATGATCTCACACTTGGTGAGCTCTGCGTTGGACCCTGGGTTGATAGCATGGGACCCGCTTGGGATTCTTCTCTCTCTCCTTCTCTCTCTATCACAAAATAGATAAATAAACTTTAAAAACCATCGCCATGTTGTTTGCTAAAAGAGCATAACAGGTGGAGCTGGAGACCCTTGAACAAATAGAAATTCAGTTTGGCAAGTCATCATTTTCATCTTGAAGTAAACCAGATGTGTAAGTGTTGCTAGGTCAGCTCTCCACTCTCGGGTTCTCAACATTCTTGTTATCTGTGGAGAATCATTCATTATAAGTTTCATCTCTCCATTCCAACTTTGCATTGCTACATGATCCATCTCCCTCCATATATCCAGTCTATTTTTACATTTATTTTAAAAAAAAAAAGGCTTTTCACCAAATCAAATTTGTCATGATCCTGTCAGAAGCATGGCCTCACTGTGTTTTATTCTGAAAAGACAGAAGTATGAGAAACAATGCATAATGCTGAAAACTAGGCAAATTTTATCTAAATGTTTAGAAAATTCCTGGGGCATCTGAGTATCTCAGTTGGTTGAGTGTCTAACTTCGGTTCAGGTCATGACCTCACAGTTTCTGGGTTCAAGCCCCCAGTCAGACCCTGTGCTGACAGCTCAGAGCCTGGAACCTGCCTTGGATTCTGTGTCTCCCTCTCTCTCTGCTCTTCCCCCACTGGTGCTCTCTGTCTCTCTCTTTCTCTCAAAAATAAATAAACATTAAAAAAATTAAAAAGAAAAAGAAAAATCCCTATTTTAGAACCAATCACCTACTTGGCTAATTCACTTGTCCTTGTCCATTTAATTTAATTTGTGAATGTGTTTAATTTAATCTGGTCCTTCAGTACGTTTTACAGGGTATTAGGCTCAACTGGCACTCAACAACAGGAATAATGAAGACCTTGATTTTTGTAGTCTTTCCATCTCTAGTACTTACCAGAATTCACTCTATTATTATTTGCATGAATGATTTCACTGAGCTTTTAAAGGTTATATAGAAAGCATTGTATTTCTCACACTGTAAATGCCATCCTATGTATTAACACATTCTAGAGAGGAAATGAGAAAAAAATATTATAAATGACTTCAGTATATTCATTTTCATTCAATGAAATAATTCAGGTAAAATTTGGTGATGCAAAGAATTTTGATGTCTTGAATATGCTGGATGTTGGTGGCCTCAGTTTATTAGATTGTGGTGGTAATTGAAGGCACAATCTTGTATTGAACAATGGCTCTGCTTTTCCCAAGCCACTGGTTCTACTCATAACATAAATAGATGCCTAATGCATGCCTCCATTAAGTCTAAAGGGTAAGTAAGCCACAGAATGTAAATAGATCTTCAAAAATCTATCATCACTATTGACTAAATTATTTAATATGCATAAACTACTAATAGTGAGTGAATAACATCTGTTTGACTAATTAAGAAGAGCTAGTTTATTAACTTTCCATTATAGTTTAGTTTAACCAGAGTAATGCCAGTGTGCTTGCTATATGATATATAAATTGTTTAAAATTCTAAGAATCCCTCCATAATAACAAACATTAGGGATGCAATTAGGGTCACATTTCCATTATGAAATGTCTGCACACCTGTTTAAATAAAGAGGTACTTATTAAAGTATTCTGTTTAATATGACCAGTAAGAATACTCATCTGAACTGATAACAACCAATGGTCAAATGGCCCGGCAAAGTTTCATCATTTGTACTGTTGTTGAATGATTATTTTTAACATTATTTGCTTTACATAGTATATTAAAGAAACACTATTCTGATGATTATGTTACATTGATAACATAAATATATATATCTTGTGCTAGTTTGCTGGCTACTACAGTTTTGATGCAAGTAAGACATAGCATGAACACACACACACACACACACACACACACACACACACATACAGCCTGAAGATATTTCAATCCAGTTTTGTCATCAACTAAAATCCTCTGAGGATGGTTTCGTTGGCCATTGGGAACTGAGTGTCTACTTCAATGCCTTACAAAAAGACTCTCGATTCTGTGGTATTGTTTGTGGTATTACATTGAGCCATTGAAGCATCTTTGTGCACCCACAGGTCAACAGAACATCTACAAACTGGTATTTCTTTACGGCCCTAGATTCCCAAAGATGTGGGACCTGGGTCAAATTTTTAAGTTTTAATCAGTCAAATAGCTACTCGGCTGTAGCACTTGGCTACAGAAAAAGAATGACACAAGTCAAATTGTTATGGGGGAAGGCAAGTAATATGAGCAAGTTATACAAAGAAGAACATGAAATATTGGAGTAATTGAAACTGGCCAAATGGAGAGAGCTCTCTCATCAACAAGGCTGCCACCACTTAGCTTTAGCCAAATACTGGCATTTAGTTATGAGCATTCAGTATTACCAAATCATCTGATTTTTTAGAGAATCTAGAATTTCAGAGTTTTACATGAAATATTGGAATATTAAAGTGTGGAGACAATTAAAAACAAAATGCCTCTAAGAGGACCAAGCAAAGGCCACCTGCTAGTTGGAGCTAGCGCCCCCTCCACCCCCACTATCACTTTATGATCTTTTGTAAACTGCAAAGGAAAGAGAATAAGAATGACAAAGATCTGGATATGAAATATAACCTAAATCCCTTTTATTTCAGGTTACTTATATAAAATAGAGATTGAATTACATTATTTGTAAGATTCCTTTGTGCTGTAACAACTTTATCTTTTTATTATATGCAGAAGGATCTGTGAAATATAGACCTAGGTCATAAAGTGAGGATGTTTACTTACATAGCCCTTGGAACATTCCAGAAATACATTGTGTAGTCTATTATAGAAAAAAGGCAAGAGAAAGTTATGGGGAAAGGAGAAAAGAGTAAATTGGCCACCATTGTCCAAGGAGGTTCTGTGGTAAGTATTCACAAAACATGACTGAAGTCAGTTTGCCTGTGGCAGGAGTAAATTTATACAGGCAGTGACAGAAAAGATAAGATTACTTGGAGGGCTGGTGAGGAGTCTGTTTTGGTCATTAGACTTTAGAAAAAGAAGGTCAGAGGATTTATTTTGAAGAAGAGGTTTAGGGAATCAGCAATGAGGCTCAATAGTAAAAGATATATTGTCAACAAAAGAAGGGAAGAAAAGTTAAGAACAGGATTGTTGGAAATGCTGAAGCTAAAGGAAGTGTTTTAGTTATGGGATAAGAAAAGTCTTATTTAGAAGCAATGTCTACAAATAAATCAGAGGTAGAGCAATAACAATAGCAGCTAGCTAAGTGATTTTAAAAGCCTGACTCAAAATTGGCAGGCCTATAGAAACAGCTTATTTGAGCAGTTCCTTCACTTTAAAAAAAATGGACAAATCTACAATATTATTTATTCCCAAACATGATCATTCCTTACACCGACCTGAAATATGTTGAGGTTTTTTCCTCATACATTAAGAATGATATTGAGGGGCGCCTGGGTGGCTTAGTCGGTTAAGCGTCCGACTTTCGCTTAGGTCATGATCTCGCGGTTCGTGGTTCGAGCCCCGCGTCGGGCTCTGTGCTGACTGCCAGCTCAGAGCCTGGAGCCTGTTTCAGAGTCTGTCACTCCCTCTCTCTGACCCTCCCCTGCTCACACTGTCTTTCTCTCTCTCCTAGAAATAAATAAAGACATTAAAAAAAAAAAGAATGATATTGATAGTGGTTAAGAATCAAGAATAGCAGAGAACAAAGAACATTCCGTTCTACAGACCGGCTTTTCTTCTATATCAATCTAATTTTGAATGAATGATGCGAAAGAAAGAGTCAATGGCAAAGATAAACACATGTTGTTTGAGGATTAACAAACACAAACATTCTGGGTTAATAAGCAGCATGCCTCCCTGCTCAGAGGAGGTGAGGGATAGGAAGGGGTTAAGGCAAGGTAAGCTCGGTTTATTAACTTCCTACCTCTGTGTGGGGCACTCTGCTAAGTTCTATCACTGTTTCATCATCTACTGTTGACAATTTTCTCTGATATATATGGTATTATTACATTGTTGAGAAGAGAAAGTTCAGAATCAGAATACAGAAATAATCTGCCAGAGATCTCAGGAGGGACTGACCCAAATTTGAATTCAGACTAAACGAACACCAGATTCTATACTCATAATTATTCCACTATATTACCTGTCTCCAAGTAGGGAAGAGAAACCATGCTTCTGCGATTCTCCAAATATTTTATGTTAAACTTCTTTCAGGCTTTTGTGCTTGCTATTCTCTCTTCCTGAAAAGCCGATCTTCCAAATCCTCACTTAGCTGGTTTCTTTTCATTGTGCAGGTGACAATTCATCTGTCCCTTTCCCTGGAGACCTTCTTCCTCTGAGGTAGGCCATGTGGCTCCTCTACCCAGCCCTTCTCTCCCCCACTGCACTATTTTCTTTCCCCACAGCCTTTTCACTGTTTTAGCATTAACTTAATCATTTTCTTTTTACCTTTCTGTAACCTGTCTCCTTCCTCTAACAGGCAAGCTCTATGAGAGAGTATTCTCATCTGTAGTGTTAATCCCTATAAATTTAGCACTTAAAATTCTAGCACATAGTAGATACTTAATAAATCTGTGTTGAAGTTATAAATAAGGAGATATTGTCTACTCTTGTTTTTTAATCATTTCTTTGGGTAATAGACAGCTAAACTAATAGCTTTGTGATTTTGGGGGACCCTATCATGCGATATTTATTGTAAAAATAGTTGTTGAAATATGCCAGTCAAAAACAATACAAAGTGAAGGCTTTCATGCTATTAAAGAAGTTAGCAGAACAGTATTATATTAATGCCATTGCTCTTCTTTCCCAAGAAGAAAATAAAAATGGAGATAAGAAAAAGATTAATAAAATAAAGAACCAACTATAAAGCAATATCTTTTTAGAAGTTAAAAACATATTTTTTCTTTTTTTGAGACTTTTTTTTTTCAAAAGAACTACAGAGTATCATGTTGGATCCTCACTTCCCGTGGAACTAAGTAAATATTACTAAATAATTTGTACCAAATCCTTCTTGAGCTGCTTCATGACCATTCACTGTCATGACCCCTCCCGCCAAATGTAACTCCTACAATCATGAACTGTGAGCTCCAATACCCCTTGTTTTACTCACATTTCAACTACTACTGTGGCCTTTCCTTTTTTGTGCCTTGCATGTCACATTTTGTGAAATAGCCTAACCTCCTTTGGCTGGAAAACTGCTACTAATTCATCTCAATAGGCTCAGTTTTTCCTTTTCCCCAGAACTTCGTTTGCATTTCAAGGACAGCCCTTACTCATAACACTGTAATAGGGGAGCCTTGGGTGGCTTAGTCAGTTAGGCATCTGACTTCGGCTCAGGTCATGATCTCATGGTTTGTGGGTTCGACCCCCACACCAGGCTCTGTTCTAACAGCTCAGCTCAGAGCCTGGTGTCTGCTTCAGAATCTGTGTCTCCATTTCTCTCTGCCCCTTCACTGCTCTCTGTCTCTCTCTCTCTGTGCCTCCCCCTCTCTAAAAAACTAAATAAACACACACATATATATATGTTTTTTAAAAATAACACTGTAATGGTTATTTTCATAGCTGTCTCACCAGAAGTTGAAATCTTCAAAGGCTTGGATCAAAAAATAACAGACTTGAGAATGATTAATATTACTATGTCATACCATTTTTAAACAATTTTTAATGTTTACTTATTTATTTTGAGAGAGACAGTGTGTGTGTATGTGTGTATACGAGTGCACAAGAGTGGGGGAGGAGAGGGGGAGGGTGAGAGAGAGAGACAGAGAGACAGAGAGAATCCCAGGTAGGCTCTATACTCAATGCAGAGCCCAATGTGGGGCTTGATCCCACAAAGTGCAAGATCATAACCTGAGTTAAAATCAAGAGGTGGCTGTTTAACCAAGTGAGCCACCCAGGAGCCCCTTGTGTCATGCCGTTAAAAAAAAAAACAAAAACAAAAACAGAAAAGTTTTTTTGAGCTAAACTTTACAGATGCATACAGCATACAGCATGAGGGTATGATGTGTCATGCAGTTCTTGATGGCCAGTCTGTAGCTTCTACATTTTACACTGAACTCATCACAAAGGATAGCAAACCAACATAGATAGCACAATAAAAGTTGAGCTTTCTAAGTCTAACGTTAATTTAAACAATTTTCCGACTGCTATTTACCTATGATAAAAAAAATGAACATTGCTATAATTAGGGTAAAATAAAAGGAACCAATGACAATGTGAGAATAACATTCATAAAGTGGAAAAAATAAACATTCATAAAGTGGGCTAGTCATGGATTTCTTGGAGGCTTTGGTACATGGCAAATCAGAATGCTGGAATTACAATGACAGGAGCCCTAAATTATCAACAAAGATTAATGCAGGACAACCATGTTGTTCATTTAAAAATCTATTCAACTGTATATACGGGTAGGAGTGTGTGTGTGTGTGTGTGTGTGTGTGTGTGTGTGTGTGTGTGGTATGTTCATCAAATTTGTAGCTGCATTAATTGATCTATTTGGAAAAGACTTCTTCCCTCCCCTAAAGTAGCTTTAAGAGCAGTCTTAATTGTGGCTAATAATCTTCCTATGGCTTTTTCTTTAAAGAATTAGAGTGACCCCTACTGTCCAAATTAAGTAGATAGATTCTTCATTCTCCTTTGGGAACTTTTAAATGCAAATTTTAACTTATTGCTTACAATTTCTAATCAAAGTCAGGATTCCTTGCTTCACCTTACACCCATTATTAGAGCAGGATAAAAGGAGACATTTGATGAAAGTTTCCATCCAATAAAAAAGTATGCACCTAATTTAGCCTTACTGCATATTCGGCTATTTCCAGCATAGCAAGCATTTTGTTAAATAAAATTATAATAAGCAAAGTAAAGAAGAGCTGAGGTGAAATGTCAACTTGGCAGTAAAATAGGCATTTGAACAATTGCAATTGATTTTGAATGTAAAAGAAATGCAGAAAGATCTGAATACAAGGTTGTCTAAAATGAAGATTTCAGTAATTCTCCATTTTAAAAGGCTAAATTAGAAGTCTTGGCTTTCTTTCACAATTTTTTGGTTTTAATGGACATTAAAAGTTAATAGATGGCTTGGCTGTAGATAATAAAGATTTCTGTCATTTGTTGAAGTAGTCCAAATCAATATAAAAGCTGGAGACTGCAGTCACAAAAAAGACCTCAGTACGGGGCTACCAAGAAAAGATGACATCTCAAATTTTCACAGAAAAAAATTATAAAAGGAGCTGGTCTTTGAACTGCTAGAAATCCATTCTACCTTTTCAGATAATGTACCTTAATTGGATTTTTTTTAAAGGCCACCTTTGGTGACCTTACAAATTTGGGGGAATTCACTTAGGTTTAGTATTGAATATATCTTTTTAACAAGAGGCAATGTACCACATAGACTTGTATTAAAAAATAAAATATTTTGAAAACTTTTTTTAACCATTTCATCCATAATAGGCTTCACATGAAAACAGATGGACTACAGAATATTGCTCTAGAAATATGTCCTTGTGCAATTCACCAAGCGTTGACTAATTTTCAAATAAAGTTAATTTAGCATGATCAAAAATGATTTTCTCAATTATAGAAGTAACGATAGTTTTGGTATGATTTTACATAGTTATTTCCATCATAAGATAGCTGTACCTGAAACTTGGTGATGATTTAACAAACCATGATATCAAGATAAAAAATATTGGTATAAGTGAATATTTAACCCATAATGAATATCTCAAGCCAACTTTATAATCAGTAGTGTTAGTTTCTGTATGACTCTTCCCTAAAGAAACAATTCATTTGATCCATTCTGTCTATTCATTTTTAGCCTTGATGTTTAGGGATCAACGTGGTTTCAGAGGATAGTTCTGAAAAATCCATGCTACAGTAAGTGTGGCTAAATGGGATTTGGAATACATACTTTAAGGGGGAAAAATAAAGATGACAAAGGTAGTAAATGCTGAAGGATAGAAATATTAATGTACTCTATATTACTGTTACTAAATGCATTTGTTCAGCATGGTTTATTTGGTTTCTGCTTATATTATACTGATCGTTATAAATATGATATTGTACAATTCTTTTTCTTCTTACCATCACTAAATAATTTAAGACCCGTCATAAAGAAAAATGCCAACCCCTCAAATTTGGCAGTTTTGATTTTACACTAATACATAAAATTAAAATAACTTTCCTGTTTAACAATATATATTTTAGGTAGAGGAATATTATTAGCAAATATTACATTATTTCATAGAAGTTTTTAAATTCTTGTGTTAAAATACATATTATTAGAGGAGGTTCAAAAACAGAAAATTCACACACTTGCTCTCAGCATAAACTTTAGTAAAAAAAAAAAAAATCCATACACAATATACCATCTGTCTCCTAAACCATGTGAAAAGAAAAGCTTTGAAAATCCAGCCACTGCTAATGTGACATGTTGAAACATTAATCACCCCCTTAGGCCAATATAATTGTAGCTCCATGTTAATTACCTAACAATTAACAGCAGTAATTTCCAAGGGGCAATCAATGAATTAGCTTGTGATTTTCCCACAGATTTCAGTCCCACACTGCCAATCTGAATGCATTTCAAATTCCTCACCGTGGTTCGTCAATGACACTTCTGGTGGATGAAATAAAAATTCATTTGCACCCTTACTAATTAGGCTCAAATATATCCCTATGTGTATTGCAAACTCTATTCACTAGCACAAAATCTCTGCCACAGGCATTTTTCCCCATTTAAAAATTCATTTTCTATTAAATTAGAAGGTCACCTAGCAGGAAAATGTACTAATCAAGATTTTATCACTAACGAATTAAAGGTTTTTAATAAGCAAGTTTAATTAAGTTATCCTAACAAGTGATAACAGCTATTTACAACTTAGGGGATGTGTGCATGTGCTCTAGAGCATAGAGAGCTTGAAATCATATTTCTTGGATTCAGTAGATGCTAAATATTCCATATACAGATGGAAGTTGACTGGGTATTCATGTATAAGATCGAGATAATTTCAAGGATAACAATTGTCTTTGGGGTGAGAAGGGAGCTTGCTTGATTAAAGTTAATTAGTTTGCTAAATTTTATGCTCAAAGATATAGAATATTTGATATAGAATATTATCTTCTCTTGACCTTGTACTTGTCTTTGTGTCCATTACCTGAGTGTGTTGATGTCAGTTATATCAGTGTATTGATAATTTGCATGATATCCTAAATACACAAATATTATAGTTGCTTATTATTACTTGGGATAATGATAAAAATTGTCATTCCAGGAAATTTTCTATCATTCTAACAGACAAAAATATTATATTAATAGAAATACATAAACATTGTGAGAAGTTTGCTACGCTCCAAAAAGTAAAAATGTAACATATACATGGTGTATAACCATATAACCAAACCATGGTTTGGAATTCTTACTGAATTAACTAATACTTTGGGTTTTTTCCTTGAGAATTGCTATGTACCTATATAAAGATTTTGTTGCTTGAAGAATATCCCCTTCTAAAATTTTAGTAATGAAGAGAGAACAGAAAAAAAATTAACAATATATCAATGACAGAGTTCCAACATGACATCCTTAGTCAGTTCTGCAATTCCATAATTGAATTTCTCTTCCTTTAAAAGATTTACCCATGAGGGATGCCTGGTTGGCTCAGTTGACTGAGCATCTGACTCTTGATATCTGCTCAAGTCATGATTCCAGGGTTGTGGGACTGAGCCCCACATTGGGCTCCATGCGGAGCCTGCTTAAGATTCTCTCTCTCCCTTTGCCTGTCTCCCTCACTTGAGTGCCCTATCTCTATCTCTATCTCTCTCTCTCTCTCTCTCTCCCGCCTCACAAAAAAAAAAACCAGTTTATCATGAGATTTATCAATCCATGGCTCATCTCACTCATTCATAAAGCATATGCCACTCTAAATGTTATGTCTGACATTCCCATGATGGTAAAGTTACAAATAAATATTTCATGTTATTTAATTATGTCTTGAAATCTATGTAAAGCGTATACAAAAGTATAATGTTAACTATATTAAAGGAGAGGAAAGGAAATTAAGTCATAGAATTACCAGGAAACCAAAGAGCAAAACTTCCTTCTTATATATTATTCCCATAACTACTATTGGACAAAAATATTAAGGTATAGATCATTTAAATAAATGCAACCTTTCATATTATAAAATGCAAACCCTTTCACTCTTTTGTGGCTTTTTTTTTTTGAAGAAAGTTTAATACAAATTACGACTAAATCTTATTACAAAGCACATAAAATCATAGAATTTTTAAGCCCAATTGACCTTAAGAGGTTAATTTAAAAATGAAATAACTGAAACTTAGTGATGTAAAGTGACTTATTTATGGTCACACACACAGCTAATGGCAGACATAGATTTACTGACCTGCTAGGCCTATGCCCTTTCCACCGCATTACACTGCTACACGTTAGTAATGCCATTTTTTTAGCCATTAATGTCATATTTAGCAATAATTAATACATTTTATAAAGAATTTTGGGAGTTAGCCTCCTGTCTCTCTGACCCATTCACTCCATTCCTCCACTAACTGTTAAGTGGTAATATAAAGAACACAATAATAACTCTTTAGTCCTACATGATAATAAATGTCCAAGAGCCCCATTTACTGGTTTTGGAGGCCCTCCTTAAACTTCTCCAGTTCTCCATTTTCCATGTATCCATCCTTACTTTCCACTGCCCCCTAATAACTATATAACTATATATATATATATATGTGTGTGTATATGTGTATATATATATGTACATATATATATATATAATGGGATTAGAACTTTCAAGTGGGGGGAAAAAGCACTCTATCCCTTTTTTAAACTTTACTTTCAGCAAAACAAACATACAAATAACAGTTCTGGGGATTGGCAAATCTACAATGGCAATTCTTTTATCTAGTTTCTGTGTGTGTGTGTGTTTGTTTAACAAAACAGTCTTGATGCAATATCCACTGATATACCATACTCATTTCTACTTTATGCTTTGAGTTATTATCTGAAACACAATGCCCTCTTTGTTTTCAAATCCAGCACATTCTGAAGACTCACATGCCCCATAAAGTCTAGGTTCACAATGCTAGGTTTCTATCATTTTTTTCTGAAACACTTATATTTTTAATGAGTGTATGTCACTGGTTACTTTCAATATTTAACTTTCCGTGTTTTCTCTTATATTTTATATTACTGTTGGTGATTGATTCATGTATCTCCACTCACATATCACCTATTCAAAAAGACCTTATCTGATCTAAGTCTAAAATAATTTACCTAGCCCACATACTTACCAATTCCATGATACTCTTTTATTATTTTAATTAGATTTAAAGTTCTGAAATCATTATGTTTATTTATTTAGTTGTTATTTAGTGTCTGTTCCTTGTACAATGTGGATTTTATGGGGGGATAAAAGGATTCTTATTGGCTTTTTTTATTACTATGTTCCCTAGATCTAGAATATGTCTCAAAAAACATTCAATACACACTTGTTGCATATTGAATAAAATTAAATAATTCATATTTATATCTCTAGACTATAAAATTTAGCACTGTATGGAAAGAAAATCTGATTGGCTTGGATTTAAATCCTCACTCAACCATTCAATTATATGCAACAGTGAAAAGCTGAAAGCTTTAAGATCAGGAGGAATAAGACATTGGTACCTACTCTCTTCACTTTTATTCACGTATAGTACTGCAAGTAGTCACTAGAGCAATTAAGAAAGAAAAAGAAATGAAAAGCACCCAAATCAAATAGAAAATAAGATGGTATCTGTTTGCAGGTGGCACTCTCTAATACATAGAAAATCCTAAACACTCCACAAAATAGCTTAGAACTGATAAATGAATTCAGCAAACATTCAGGATGCAAAGTCAATACAAATATCAGTTATATTTCTATACACTAACAACAACAATCCAAAAGAGAAATTAAGAAAAAAATACCATTTACAAATACATCGAAAATAATAAAATGCCTCAGAATAAATATAACCAAGAAAATGACAGACCTGTATGCTGAAAACAATAAGATATTGATGAAAGAATTAAGAAGATGCAAACAAAAGATTATCCAATGGTCATGGATTAGAAGAAACAGCATTGTTAAAATGTCCATACTACCCAGATGATTTCAAAGGTCCAGTGCTATTCCTATTA
The DNA here is from genome assembly GCF_008692635.1 of Crocuta crocuta. Lineage (NCBI taxonomy): Eukaryota > Metazoa > Chordata > Mammalia > Carnivora > Hyaenidae > Crocuta > Crocuta crocuta. Next base: position 1,107,089 of record NW_027527951.1, read on the forward strand.
AAATTCCAATGACATTTTCCACAAAAATAGAAAAAACAAGGCTTGGCTCCTGGGTGGCTCAGTCAGTAAGCATGGGATTTCAGCTCAGGTCATGATCTCACAGTTCCTGAGTTCGAGCCCCATGTCAGGCTCCATGCTGACAACTCAGAGCCTGGAGCCTGCTTCGGATTCTGTGTCATCCTCTGTCTCTGCCCCCCTCCCCTCCCCCGCTCACACTCTGTCTCTCTCAAAAATAATAAACATTTAAAAAAAGGGAGAGAAAACAATGCTATAATTCATGTGCAACCACAAAAGATCCTAAGTAGCCAAAGATATCTTGAGAAAGTAGAACAAAACTGGATGCATCACATTTCCTGATTATTTATTTATTTATTTATTTTATTTATTTTTGAGAGAATCACAAGAAGGGGGGAGAGAGAGAGAGAATCTTAAGCAGGCTCCACACTCTGTGTGAAGTCTGATGCAAAGCTCAGTCTCACAACTCTGGGATCATGACCTAACCCAAAATCAAGAGTCAGATGCTCAACCAACTGAGCCACACAGGCACTCTAAGATCTGATATTAAATTATGTTCTAAAACTATAATAATCAAAATAATATGGTACTAGCATAAAAACAGATACCTAGATCAGTGGCCCAGAATAGAGAGCCCAGATTCAATCCCATGCAGATATGATCAATTAATTTATGACAAAGGAGCCAAGAATATATAATGGGAAACAAAGTGTCACTCTAATAATTATTAAGAAAATTGGGCACATGCAAAAGAATAAAATTGGACGATTATCTTACACCATACACAAACAGTAACTGAAAATGGATTAAAAACTTGAATGTAAGATTTTAAATAATATAAATCCTCAAAGAAAACATAAATAGTAAGTGTCTTGAAATCATTCTTGGTAATAGTTTTTTGGAATTGAAAAGCCAAGGAAACAAAGGCAAAAATAAATAAATTGGACTACCTCTAACTAGAAAGCTTCTGCACAGCAAAAGAAACCAAATGAAATGGCAAGCAACTGAATGGAAGAAAATGTTTTCAAATAATATACCTAATAAGGTGCTAATATCCAAAATCTATAAAGAACCCTACAATTCATAGCAAAAACAAAACAAAACAAAAATCCCCACAAACAATCTGATTTGAAAATGGACAGAAGATCTAAATACACATTTTCCAAAGAAGACACAGATGGCCAACATGGAAATGTGTACAATGTCATTAATCATCAGAGAAATGCAAATCAAAACCACAATGTGCTGCCATCTCACATCTGTTAAGAATGGCTATTATCAAAAAGACAAGAAATAACAAGTGTTGGCAGGGATGTAGAGAAAATAAAACACTTGTGCACCCTTGATGGGAATGTAAATTGGTGTAATCACTATGACAACAATACAGAGGTTCTTCAAAAAATTAAAAATAGAATTGTCATCTGATCTAGAAATTTCACTTCTAGGTATTCATCCAAAGTAAACAAAAGTGTTCATTCAAAAAGATATCTGCACTCCCATGTTCATTGTGGCATTATGTACAACAGCCAAGACATGGAAATAACCCAAGCATCCATCAACAGATAAATGTATAAATACATTGTGGTATATAACATACAATGGAATATTATTCATCCATAAAAAAGAATGAAATCTTAGCATTTGCAACAACATGGAGGGAACTTGAGGGCATTATGCTAAATTAAGTAAGTCAGAGAGAGAAAGATAAATACCATATAATCTCACGAAAAACAACACAAAACAACCCAACTGAAATCACAGATATAAAGAGCAAATTGGTGGTTCCCAGAGGTAAGGATGAGGGATGAGTGAAATGGGTGAAAGTGGTCAAGGGTACAAACTTTCAATTATAAAATAAATATAATGGGGATATCATGTACATTCTGGTGTCTGTAGTTAATAATACTGTATTGTATATTTGGAAGTTGCTGAGAGTAGATCTTAAAAGTTCTCATCCCAAAGAAAAAAATTCTAACTATGTGCAGTGATGGATATTAACTAGACTTATGGTGGTGATCATTTCACAATACACACAAATATTGAATCCTTATGCTGTATACCTGAAACTAACAAAAAGCTATAAGCCAATAATATTCAATAAAAAAGAAAGAGTGGCTGAAAGCATCCCAAATCTGAAATGGGTAAATCGACATCCAGATTTGTGAAGCTTCAAGAATACCATTAAGACAAATCAAAAGAGATCTATACAGACCAAAGTGTCATACAGCAGTGACAAAGAGAGAATATTGAAATCAGCAAGCAAAAAGTGAGTCATCACAAACAAAAGAACACTCATAAGATTATAACCAGATTTCACAGCAGAAACTTTTCAGGCCAAGAGAGTTGGATGATATATTCAAAGCACTGAAAGTAAAACTTACAACAGAAGATAGTATATAGAAGAAGGAGGAGGAGGAGGAGAAGGAGGAGAAGTAGAAGAAGAAGAAGAAGAAGAAGAAGAAGAAGAAGAAGAAGAAGCAGCTGAAGGAGATTATCACCATTAGAACTGCCTTACAAGACTTATTGGACTCCCAGAGGTAGAGGAGAGAAAAGAGGGGTTGGAAAGCTTATTTAAAGAAATAATAGCTAGGGGGGTCTGGGTGGCTCAGCCGATTAAGCATCCCACTTCGGCTCAGGTCATGATATCATGATTCACGAGTTTGAGACCCGTGTTGGATTCTGTGCTAACAACTCAAAGCCTGGAGCATGCTTCAGATTCTGTGTCTCCCTCTCTCTCTGCCCCTCCCCCACTCATTCTCTCTCTCTCTCTCTCTCTCAAAAATAAATAAAACATTAAGCAAATTTTAAAAAGAAATAATGACTGAAAACTTCTCAAATCTAAGAACAGATTTGTATATCTAAGTTCATGAAGCTCAAAGGTTACTAAAAAATGTTAACTTCACCAGATCTTCTCAAAGAAATATAATAAAACTATGAAAAATAAAGGACAAAGAGAGAATCTTAAAAGCATAAAGAGAAAAAAAAAGCTTATAATTTACAAGAGAATCCCCACAGGGGACTCTCTTTTTCCCACATCTCCTCCAACACTTGTCTCTTAAAAAATAGAACAAAAATAAAACACTAAACTTCTATGGAATCACAAAAGGCCTCAAATAGCCAAAGCAATCTTTAAAAAGAACGAAGCTGATGGCATCACACTTCCTGATTTCAAAATATAGTACAAAGCTACAGATGACAACAGTTTGTCACTGACATAAAACAGATAGACAGTCCAATGGAATAGAATAGAGAGCACAAAAGTAAAATTACATACATATGACCAACTGATCTTCAATAAGGGTGCCAAGAACACCCAATGGGGAAAGAATAGTATCTGCAACAAATTATGTGGGGAAAACTGGATATCCACATGCAAAAGAATGAACTTGAACTTATGTCTTACAACATACACAAAAATTAACCAGAATTGGATTAAAAAATTTAAATGTTAAGACCTGAAACTGTAAGACTCTTTGAAGAAAACACAAAAGGAAAACTTCTCAACACTGGTTTCTGCAATGATTTCTTAGATTTGACACCAAAGAACACAGGCAACAAGATAAACAATAAACAACTGGGAATACATCAACCTAAAAAGCTTGTGCATAACAAATGAAACAATCGAGAGATTAAAAAGGCAACATACAATATAGGAAAAAATATTTGCAAACTATCTACCTGATAAAGGATTAGTGACCAAAATATGTAAGAACCTACTACAACTCAACAGCAAAGAAACAAATAACCTAATTAAAAAACAAAAGACTTGAGGAGACATTTTTCCAAAGAAGACCTACAAATGGCCACTAGATCTATTAAAATGTTCTCAAAAATTACTATTTATTAGAGAAATACTTATTAAAACCACTCTCAGATGTCACCTCACATCTGTTAGGATGGTTATTAGTTTTAAAAAAGAACTGTTAGTGACCACATGGAGAAAAACCTTATATGCTGTTTGTGGGGATGCGAATTAGGACAGCCACTATGAAAAATGGTATGGAGGTTCCTCAAAAGTAAAACTGCTCTATGATCCATCAATGCCAATTCTGAGTGTATGTCCACAAGAATTGAAATCAGTATCTCGGAGATATCTGCACTCCCACATTGTACCATTATTCGCAGTAGTCAAAACATGGAAATAACCAAATGTCCATCAATACATAAATGGATAAGTATGTGGGAATATACAATCAATGGAATATTAGTCAGCCTTTAAAAAAAGAAGGAAATCTTGACTTTGCAACAACATGGATGAACATAGAGGATATATTGCAATGTGAAATAAGCCAATCACAGAAGGAAAAATACTACATGATTCCATTTATATGAGGCAGCTAAAATAGTCAAACCCAGAGAAGCAGAGAATAGAATGGTGGGTGTTAAGGGTGAGTGGTGGGGTAATGGAAGATTGTTCTAATGGGTATAAAGTTTCTCTTATGCAACATGAATAAATTCTAGAGATCGGCTGTACAACATGGTACCTAAAGTTAACAACATGGTATTGTAGACTTTAAAATATGTCAATAAGATAGATTTCATGTTGCGTGTCCTACCAAACCCAAACCAAACCCAAATAAAACAAAACAAAATGCAAAAGAACACAAGGACATTGTTGGAGGTGATGGATACCTTTAGTACCTTGGTTGTGGTATTGGTATTATGGGTGTATACATGTGTCCAAACTCATTAAGGTGTACACATTAAATGCATGCTATTTTTTGTATATCAATTATATCTAAGTAGTGCTAAAAAATAAAAATGTTTGACCAGCAGGTCTGGTGTGTTCAAGCCCTGCACATTCCAAAGAAAAGTCTGTCTCTTAGCCTGCTTCTGGGAGATAACATCTAAGCCTTTGGAATATTCTCCCTGATAGTAGTATCTTTGTCTGGGGCCTTGGAACACATCTGATAGTTTATATTAACAATGTCGTTTATGTTGGGGGCCTCGGGCCGTGTGGAATCAGACTGACCTCTAGTGGGACCAGAGCCTGAGTAACTAGGGTCGGCTGCAATGGGTGTTCCATGTCTACCTCTAATAAAAATCCCAGACCCCAAGCCTCAGATGAACTTCTCTGGTTGGCGATATGTCCTATGTGCCGTCACACATTGACATTTGAATCATTAGATGCTATTCATACGACTGCCCTGGGAGACGGCAACGTGTACATGATGTCTCCTGGATTCTGCTCTATGCACCTTTTTCCTTTGCTGTTTTGATCAGCTTCATTTCATTGTAATAAACCATAAGTATAACAGTTTTTCTGGTTTCTGTGAATCCTTCTAGTGATGAACCTAAGGGCGGTGTCGGGGACCTGGGACACACTATGGCATTCATAGACTATCACGACCTCCTGATTTTTAGGAGTATTAAAGTGTATTGTAAATTTTGGAACTTCACTTTCTCCCCTGCTAACTGAACATCCCCACTGTGCACACCTTACCCAGGTGACCAGGTGACCAGTGTGATAAGGATGACCTTTCCCTGCCAGAGATTCCCCTTCCTGCCCCACCCTGACCATGACCTAGTAAGCAACACGTGGGTAAAATCTCCTCATGCCTTTTTCCTCTACTGCTCCTTGACCTCCAATAAAGGCACCTTGTCTATGGATTCCTGCTGTGCTTGAGTGAGTCCATTTCCCTGCCCCTTATTCTTCCCACGTGGTCCCTTACAGCATGCAGTAACCCTGCATCTGTCTATAAACTGTGTTTTTCTGCACCTGTCCTGTGTTCCCTCTTGTGGCCACAATTGACTGACCATCAATCAGTTTATCAGCTCTGACCACAGAATCTGAAGACAGGCTCCAGGCTCTGAGCTGTCAGCACAGAGCCCGATGCAGGGGTCAAACTCACTAACCATGAGATCATGACCTGAGCCCAAGTTGGACGCTTCTTTGACTGAGTCACCCAGGTGCCCCTACTTGCAGTTATTTCAAATTTTAGAAGTGACTCCTCAGCGCTCCTCATCTAACAATGGAACAGAAACTAGTGTAAATGTAGCCACCGGGGGAAAATGATAATTTAATGAGTGACATCTAAAGAAATAGATAACCTTAATTTTTAGAATTCTTGCTTTGTTGTCAAAACCTGATGTGAACCTACATAAAAACAAATAATATCTATAATCTAGGATCTTTGGATTCAATGTCAATAAAGATAATACCAGATTCAATAAAGATAATACCAGATATTTCTCTTACATACAAACTCTCTCTTAGTTTCTTAAATAAATGACTGTGTTTGTATTCAATTTTTAAGTTATCTAAGCTTGTAAACACCATGATGCTTAACAGTATTTAGAACATATTTCATGGAGAATATTATATCTTTCCATTGAGTTTCTATATGCTCCATAACAGCTTTTACTGTTGTTGTGGGAATGTACTCCCTGATTTTCAAAGAATTTATAAATCCAATTATTTTCATCATCAATTTTTAAAATTGTCACTCTTTTGAAATATACCCTCAAGATGATCCTATCATTTTGGGGCCAGCATGCTAAATAACTCCATATTTAGAAGTGTCAAAGATGGATGAAATAAAAAAATACATATTTTATGTATTCAAATATATGTACACATTTTATATCACCTGCAGGGATTTTCCGTTACTATCTGATCAAAGATCACTCAATAAAGCAACACCAATCCCTAGAGAACTTTCAGTGTTGTCTTTGAAATATAATGTTTTAAGCCATGAATAAAAGTAGAACGAGGTAAAAAGAAAAAAAGTATAGCAGCCAAAATAACTCCTTTTAAATGTAAAATGCAAAGAAATGGGAGAGATGTATATAGTTAGCAGAAAATAAATCCTCCATATAAACATTTTTCCTCAATTTGTTTGGAACTTAATGATTCACAGAATTTCATTCTGCCCAGGAAAGTGTATTGCACCTATCCCACTTGTAAAAGTATTGCCAGTTCTGAAAATCTGTCTAATTCCCTGTCCTTTAATTTTTTAATCACATAGATGCCTGGTGCTTTAGATAAATTTAAATAGTAGAAATAAACACACAGCTATGAACGTGTTTTTGTAATTAACTTTCTAATTCAACTTTTATTGTATCAGGTTAAAAGTTGAAATTTAAATCTTCATTCTGGGATTACACAAGGGAGAAAAGAATAGTGTAACAATTTTTATAGGAGGTGTAGCAATGTATATTTTATGTCAGCAGTTGAGAATTCACAAAGAAATATTTATTTTAAGCAGTTTTTTTTCCTGACAGATTCAGCAAAGCCAACTAAATTATCTAAAAACTATCCAGGAAGGTGATAGGTTAGAAGAGTTTTAAAAGATTCACAAGTAAAATATAGCAAAAACATAAAGCAAATACAAAAGTCTTCAAATGTAAATTGGTGCCTAAGAATTATATATGTCTAACGAATGTATGCAAAGATTATGTGACTAGTTGGGGAACAAAGCAAAGAAAATAAAAGAACTAGAAAGAAAGAAAAAGCCAAAAATACAAAGAGTTTGAAATACTGAGTCTCTAAAGAATTAAGAGAAATTTTACAAATAGTTATATAAGTTAACAAAATTTGAAGCAGTTTTGATAAGTTGTCAAGTTTTATACTATAATTTTCAGGACATATTTGTAATAATTCTAATACTTTTATTCTAGTAATAAATTTGACACTAAGGTATTTCCACATCGTTTTTTTACAAAAATCAAAATTATGTAATTCTGCAAGTATCTACTATTTAAAGGAAAATTCTTCTAAATAAGAATGACATTTTTCTAGCAAAATAAGTGTATGTTATTTTAAATGTTTGATAACAAGTACATCTATTTTTAAATGGCATCTTGGGGAACCTGGTGGCTCAGTCGGTGAAGCGACCAACTCAGTTTCAGCTCAGGTCATGATCTCTCGGTTTGTGAGTTCGAGCCCTGCGTTGGGCTACATGCTGACAGTGTGGAGCCTGCCTGACATTCTCTCTCTCCCTCTTTCTGCCCTGCACCTGCTCACTTTCTCTCTCTCTCTCTCAAAAATAAACTTATAAATTAAAAATAAAATAAAATGACATGGCATCTGCCTAGCACTTTTTAGTGTTGTTTTTCACTTTCCACTAAAATTCATAGAGACAGACTGAAAAAGAAGACATCTCACCGTCAGACAGCCTTATACCATATCAGAAATGTCCATCTGCCTTAAAGTAAAATAAGAGATTTTTTCACTCAATGGGGAAAAATCTATTAAAGTTTTGCCTCACGGAACATCCACAAAATCATTTAGGTTAAAAAACTGGAAGTTTTCTGGGGCACCTGGGCGGCATCGTAGGTTAAGCTCCCAATTCTTGGCTTTGACTCAGGTCATGATCTCACAGTTTGTGGGCTGAGCCCTGCATGGGGCTCTGCACTGGGAGCGTGGAGTCTACTTGGGATTCTTTCTCTCCCTCTCTGCTCCTCCAGTGCATGTGCGCACTCTCTCTCTCTCTCTTGCTCACTCTTTCTCTCATTCTCTCTCTCTCAGAATAAATAAACAAACTTAAAAAAAAAAACTGGAAGGTTTCTTCTCCTTCCTCTTCTGTCTCAAGTCCCCAATACCCCACAGTCTATACAGCTATAACCCAAATGGAATCATTATACCAAATGCCGCAAGTACAAATCTCCAAAGCAACCAGAGTAGGTTTCCAAATGTCCTGGTTGCCTCTTTCTACACCTAGGAAGACAATTTTCCTAAAAAAGAACTGAGCATGTCGAAATGTAATGGGAAGTATGTCTCTATAGATAGAAAATTCCCTAGAAGCAAGGTTTGCTGTGTTTGAAGTTTACTACAGATTTTGGAAGTCACTGTGATTCAATCATCAGATAATTGAGGCAGGAAAAAAAATCATCACAAGGGGGCCAAGCAGTGCTAAATGAAGTCCATTCAAATCAGGAAATTATATAGGATTTGGTGAGTATTAAGTAACCTTTCAAGAGCAGACCTGAGAATAATATCTGACCAAAACATGGTTAAACCAGAATCTGAGGGACATATTGTGACCCAAGAATTTTATACTTAGGTGAGTTATTTTTATTATTTTTACATCTTTTAGTTTTAACAAAGACCTCTGATATTCAAGACCTCTGAGATCTAAAATACAATTTTCATATCCTACTGGAATAAAAGTACTGTATTCTAGTAAAAATATTTTAATATTCTAATAAAACAATTCAAAAGGTATCTGTTTTCAAATACGTATGTAAAACTCAATAGCTTTTTTATGCAAGTAGTAATTAATTTGAACATATAATAAAACAGAAAATCTATTCAAAACAGCAACAAAAATATGGCATAGTTAGGAATAAATTTAACAAAAAATACACAAAAGTTTACATAAAAAAGAATTACAGTGCATTGCTGAATGATATAAAAGAATAGATGAATAGAATAGAAAAGTTATATCACTGAATGGGTATTTTAATATTGCATAGATATAATTTATTGATGATTCCATATCTTAGTGCAAGCATTTAAAAAATGTCATATACTCCTTTACCTAGTGTTTTAACTTGAAGTTATTCTCCTAAAGTGCTACTTATTAGTGTGTATAGAAATGTAGATACAAATATGCTTATTGTGGTGGTTTTCATGGTCATAAAATTATCAAAACATTAACTAACTAATATCAGCCTACAAGTTAGTCTGTGATAAATCTATATGCTATTGCAAAGCCATTACAACAATATAAAAACATAAAAGGAAATAAATAATAGTTTCTTATGTTTGAAATTGTGGTCTGTCTTAGTATATACTCTAAAATCCTGTGTTTAAAAAGGAGGAAAAGGAGCTGAATGATAACAACATTCTTTTTTTTTTTTGTTACATGGCAAAAACATAGATGATACTTTAAATTCTAGATTTTTACAATAGTGATTTTTTTCTTTTTTCATTTTTATTTCATTTGAGTACCTAGAGGGTATAATGCTAAATGAAGTAAGTCAGACTGAGAAAAACAAATACTGTATGATTTCACACATATGTGGACTCCAAAAAATAAATAAATAAATGAATAAACAAACAACATTGTTTTTTAAACTAAAAAAATGTTTACTTAAGAGTTGCCACTAAAGGGGCACCTGGGTGGCTTAGTCGGTTGAGCGTCCGACTTTCGCTTAGGTCATGATCTCGCGGTTCGTGGGTTCGAGCCCCGCGTCGGGCTCTGTGCTGACTGCCAGCTCAGAGCCTGGAGCCTGTTTCAGTCTGTGACTCCCTCTCTCTCTGACCCTCCCCTGCTCACGCTGTCTCTCTCTCTCCTAGAAATAAATAAAACATTAAAAAAAAATTTTTTTTAAAAAAAAGTTGCCACTAAAGACATCATTTCTCTTGTATAATGGTCTTCAGTTGAGGACAATCACTAGCATAAGCTCTCAAGTCATTTAAAAAAAATAGTGAATAAGTAAGCTAGGATTATCCTTGGGGAAAATTATGAAGTTCTTATTATCCTAGATATTGAAATTCAGATGCAATGAAAATCTGTTCTGCTTATTAATGTATTCCCATAATTCCTTCTCAAGCGTGGACCTAGGAAGAGCAGTTCAGGTGAGATGGTCCAACTGCCCTTGGCATCTCACAGTGGTGAAATACTGAATGCAGAACTGTTCCTAGACCAGATGACCAGCGCTCCAGCCCCGGCCCCAAGCACTACAGAACCTTTCTCTCACCTTCCTTCAACAGTGCTGCTAACCCGCTGCGCGTGATGTGCATAATGTCGTGCAAAGGACACGGGCCGAGCAGGTCAGTTACTGTGGGTTCTGCCATTAACTAGGTGCGTGGCCATCATTGGTTCATTTTAAATAACTTACATTCAGTTCCTTTATGTTTAAATTTAGATTTTTAAGGCCCTCTGACTTTAGGGGTGCCTGGGTGGCTCAGTTGGTTAAGTGTCCGACTCTTGGTTTTGGGTCAGGTCACGATTTCAGTTACGTGGGTTTGAGCCCTCCACTGGGGCTCTGGGCTGACAGCGTGGAGCCTGCTGGGATTCTCACCGTCTCGCTCTCGTTGCCCCTCCCCCATTCGGCTGTCCCCTTCTCTCTCAAAGAAAATAAATAAACTTTTAAAAATTTTTAAAAATCCCTCTTACTTTAAAAATTATATACCATTTTGGGGGGCCACCTGAGTAACTCTGTCAGTTAAGGGTCCAATTCTTGATTTCGGTTCAGATCATGATCTCTCAGTTCATGGGCTCAAGACCCTCATCAGGCTCTGCACTGATGGTGCGGAGCCTGCTTGGGATTCTCTCTCTCCCCTCTCTCTCTGTCCCTACCCTGCTTGTGCTCTCTCCCTCAAAATAAATAAACTTTATAAAAAATTAGAAATTGTATACCTTTTGGCATAAAATTGGCATAAATGCCACAGTGTTTACTTATCCAGCTGGTCAAGGGTATTAGAGCTTCTTTCCATCCATGTTTCCCTTAACTCTTCCCACACCTTGATTCATCTATGTTTTTTACCCAGTGGAGTGACCCCAAATTTTTATTTCTAAACATTCTAGATTCTCAGTTGTCCATTCCATATTGAGTTAGCACATTTTCTGGCATTGTTAATCTGTAAAGAATCAGGTTGAATTACACTGGCCAACTCAGTAACTTTCTTCTCTATTTATTTGTAGGCACAAGCAGCCATAAATGGCCCTGGAGCAACCTCAACTTCTAATTTAATGGCATCGTGGTTTTGTTCCTTGGTGGAAGCTTCTTCCTTTGGAAACAAGGGCCTTTCTGCACCTACCAACTCCAAAGCTGGAGAAATATGAAGAATCACTCTGTGAATGGGTTGTAACATGCAATAGTAAAACTCCCTTGGTTTCCAACCCTTTGTATTACAGTTATGGTGAAAATAGTACCACACAGATTTGGTTTTCATGTAAAGAATATACCACACCTTATAGGAAAACCCCCCACCTCAAATATACTGTTATAAGTTTTTCCTACTAGAAAGATTTACTTTCACAATTATCTTTCAGAGTTACTCTGGGTTGAGCTGTTGGGGAATATGGTCAGTAGATGCCCAGTTCTGGCAGTACCAACATAGCATGCAGATCCAAAACTTTTGTTTGTTAATTGGTCATTATTCAACAGGTAAAGGAGAGGTCAGAGAAAGGAGTAACAAAGCAAGAAGAAAAGGTACTATGAGTGTGTGAGTCAACTATCAGTAAAATGTGTTTATGTCTTCTGGATCTAGTTAGACCCAAGCCATCTCTCACATACCATCACAATTCAGAAAACACTTGAGTCTGTGATAGGTAACTGGATTGAATATTCACTAGATGTCCTATAAGACATGAGATGCCCAATCTTTAAGAGGGTCCAGTAGCCAGGAGCTTCTTCTCAAATGGAGAATCGTTGTTGACAGAGGATGATACAGCATTGCTCCGCGTTGTGGCCTTGCCCCATGTTTCCCCCACTGGAGCTCACCCATAATTCCATAAAGCATCCCTAACTGCAAAAGATGTGTGAGGTATCATTGGTCATAAAACTTAAGTCTCAAGCAGATTACAGAGCAGCCTGGACTTGAAGATATCCCTCTTTTGATGGGTTCCACTCCAAACTGGAAGACTTACAGGTTACTAAGAAAAAAAATCAGAACAGTATACCCAGATGTGGTACATATGATCTCAAAAATCCCAAACTTGAGCTGCGCTTTTCCCCTATGGTGAACAATACAAAGTGCAGCAACTTGCCTTTACATTTGGAAGGTCCACTTCAACAAGCTCCAGAAAACCAAACTGAACTTTACCGATGTGGCAGGAGCCTAGGGTTTCTCTTGACCTAATATCTCGTCCTCTAGCATGCTTGTGCTTTTTTTTTTAATTTTTTAATTAATTAATTAATTAATTTATTTATTTTTTATTTATTTATTATTTATTTATTTTCACTTAAAGAGAGAGGGAGAGAGCAGGGGAGGGACGGAGAGAGGGGAGACAGAGAATCCCATGCAGGCTCTGCACTGTCAGCACAGAGCCCGATGTGGGGCTTGAACCCATGAATTGTAAGATCATGACCTGAGACAAAATCAAGAGTCTGTCACGTAACCAACTGAGCCATCCAGGTATCCCATGCTTGGTAGTTAGCATACTTATTAGTTCTTGCTTCTCAAGTCCAGTTTGGATTTTTTCATAAAAAGAATGGAACAACATGGAGTTCTGTGAAATATCAAAATGTTCAGTATTCTTACCAATTATATTATGACCAAACAGAGTTGATATAAATGTAATTTAAACCAGTGAAGATGTACTACTCTCTCACCCAGGTGAAAGTGATCTACTTCTGTTGTCCTTGTTAATATGGATAAAGAAAACTGTTTTTACGTCAACAGCTACAAACAAGGTGACAGAGGCTATGTTGTTTGCTCAGTGACAAAAACATAAATACTATATCTGAAGTGGCAACTTCAATCAAAATCATGACCTTCTTAAAGGTTATGATAATCTGCAATCATTCCTAAGACCCATCTGGTTTTGTACTGACCCAAAGGAGAATTAAATGGACTTTGGGTAAGTACCACCATGTTTGACATCTTTGGTTTGTGATGGTTGTACTATTATCAATAATTCCCTTAGGAAAGTACTTTTGGTTTAGTCTTGGTGTACTATTGTGTAGGAGGAGAGAGAAACTAACAGGTGGGGGTAGGGATGGCATTTCAAGGAGCTCCACTTTCCTTCTGCCTACCATAACACCCTTTACTCTGTGTCAGGGGACCTTCTGGGAGACGGGACCAGTTGCCAATTGTGTATATTTGCATTGTACACCTGGAAAGTATGGAGATAGTCAAAAGATGGGGCTTCAGAGCTACTGAACAAAGTGAGAAGAGATTCTGCCAAGGATCTACAAGCCCTTCTGCTCTCCAGTGTATGCCGGTAGCTGTTTTAAGTCTCCAGATATGTTTACTAACTTAGATTCATGATTTAATAGTGAAGTCTCACACCAAGAAAGAACTGTTAACTTATTTTCATGCAGTGCCAAATAATGAATACTTTAAATATGTTATTTAAATTTGTTTTTATGGTTAATCTCTATATCTTAACTGTTTTCTTATAAACATATTGTTTGTAAATTATAAGCTACATATAATTAGGTCATTTTTAATTGAGTAAATTTGTGCATTTTTCAAATAAGATCTTTCGTTTTGCAAGTTTTAATCTTTTTGCAAGTTTTTCTTGTCTTACGCTAAGAAATAACCTACTGGAAGTAACTTGCAAATGTAAATAGAAGGTTTTCAATATTCAAAACATAAAAAAAGATCAATACCAGATTCATTAAAACTATTTAGACACTCACAGAACTAGTATTTGACATAATTTTAGGATGACAAACTTCCAACAATGTAAGGTAATAATAATGGATGCCTGGAGTATTATATTGAGTATTATATTCAATACTGAAGGTGTATTTTATTTCAGCTGGAAACTCCACTCTGATTATTTAGCAATATCTGTCATGGACATTGGAGTGCGTACTGTTGATACACATATTTACCATCTAGGCCAAAATGAGTCTATCTGGAGAGCTTTTCATTCTATGGCATAACCTTAAATAACCACTGTATATGCTATTCTGTCAAGAACCAGGTGGGTTTTTTTTAAATCAGAAATATTTGCATCTTTAAAATGCATGCAAATCCATCACATAATCTATACATAAAAATGAGGGTTTGATTTTATTTTTTATCTTTTCTTTCCTGACTTTATCTGGTTTGAGTTTTATGTAACAACTACATAATGCTGCACATTGGGGAAAAGATGACTGAGACAAGACTCTTGTACAGACTAGCAACAATCTGACGGAGACCAGTGCACAGGGCTTGTATGGAGTACTTTGCCCCTTTGGGTCAATGATCACAATTTACATCCTGCGGTGCCTTGAAAATGTTATGTTTAGTAATATAGATGAAACACTGGTTAGTTAGGTTGTCAAAATATCTTCTATCAGCCAATGATTTAGTTTCTCATATTGTCTCATGAAAAATGGAGACTTCTTGTGCACATTTCAATGTCACAATAAATTCATTCTTGTCTGTATGTCTCAAACATATTTCCTCAACTTAAATAACTTGCAGAACATATGGACATTAGGTGCCATTTGGGCTGTATTTATGTCTTCTGATTATGACAAATCTTTTGATATGAAAGTTTCAGAAACATTTTATTGATTCCATGTTATAACTTTCTTCTCTTCCCTACGTTTGTAGAATATACTGTGTATTATCACAATTTGTTTGATTTAGATTTCACTTGAGTAGATCAGAAGTTATATTATTAAGTATAAGAATCAACAAGAATAATACACTTCCCTTTTATCATAGCTGTATCGGGGCACTTAACAAAATATTTGTCTAATCAGATATCTAAGGTTATTTTCATGTTGAATTTATTAGCTGATAATCATACAAAATGCAGTTGGGGGTTCAAACTACTACTTCACAAAAATCCATCTTTAAAAATAAATCTATTTAGATAACATTTTGATGCTAAACTTTAGTTTTTGTTTTGATGATCTAAGACCTTATATACCATTAATAACATGGAATTCTGGGAAAGTTACTTGATAAAAATTTAATCTCTCTGACAATAATCATATAACTTGTAAATCCAACATTTGTAAGCAATTCCATGGGCTAGAATAAAGGGATTTTGGAAAATATTTCTTTAAAATATTTCTACTTTTTACATTGTGGGGATGGATATTTGTCTGTCTTTTTGCCTACCTATACCCTGATATTCTTTTGGAGATTTTCCCTCCTAATGAGATAGTCTCACTTCATATCATGTTCTTAAATCCCTTGCTTTATTCCCTCTTGGTATAGTGAATTGGTTAAATAGAATGAAGAAGCAGAGAAATGCTATCTGTAAGCTAGTTATGGAAGTAGTATATCTGTTTCTATAGAGCAGCTCCTGATCTTCCACCAAAACTTAAACTTCCTCTTTCCTTAGCTTCCCTTCTCTGTTCCTCTCTTCTGGAACTACAGACTTCCTCTACTTTATTTCTGAACATATCTTACTTCCTTCAGTAGACTTATCTTTTTATAGAAGGAAAATGATGATTTGATTCATCTTTGTATCTTTCAAAGTGTTTATTCCTGCGCTGGATACATGGTAAATGTTTATGCATGAAATATAAGTTAATTAAAGGGACATAGAGCACATGCATCTGGGGTTTCATTGTGAACATACACTCTAATGCTGTTTGATCTTCATTATAGACAGGGTGACTTAAGTGATTATGCCACTCTTTTTTCAAAAACAGTCTAACACCAAGCGGGCACCTGGGTGGCTTAGTTCGTTAAGCATCAGACTCTTGGTCATGAGGCCAGCTCAGGTCATGATCTCACAGTTTGTGAGTTGGAGCCCACATCAGTCTCCGTGCTGACCCTGTGCCCCTCCCCACTCACTCTCAGCCTCTCTCTCAAAAATAAATAAATAAACTTAAAAAAAATGTAAAGAGACCCTTGCCATTGGTGGAAAAATATTTTGTGTAGCCATAGAATCAAACATCCTTAGAATCAAGCATTCTTAGATCAAATATCAATACAACTGATGGTATGATTACAAACCTTTGAGGAGTGAAAATATGGTAGATTTAAAATGAGGGCAGTAAGTGGCAGCCAAGTGTATGAGTTAAAACACACACACACACACACACACACACACACACACAAAAGAAAACTGTAAAACACATGTACCAGTGATTTATTTAGATGTTTTTATAAGTGATTGAAAATTATTTGCAGAGAGGCTGTGTGGCTCATTTGGTTAAGCCTCTGACTCTTGATTTTGCCCCAGGTCATGATATCACAGTCATTAGATCAAGCCCTGTGTCAGGCTACCTTCTGGGCTTGGAGCCTGCTTAAGATTCTCTCCCTTTCCCTCTGCCCCTCTCCCACTTGCATGCATGCTCTCTCTCTCTCTCTCTCTCTCACTCATATTAATTAATTAATTATCTAACTTTTTTGAAATACTATTTTTCCTCATACTTCAAGTAATATTCAATTCATTGCGTGAGATATTATGCACCATATTATTTCTCATCTTTTGGAAGAGAGATGGAGTTTTATCCATATTTCTTCAGATATTTCAGCGATTTTCTTTCAGCATTTAGTTTTATGAATATGAAGTGTAGATCGCAATACTGAAACTGTACATAACTTTCCAACTTATTGTATATTATTATCTATGTGTGTGTCCACTTTATTGAGAGACAAACGCAATAGCAGGGATCGTGGTTGACTACTCCAAATCAATCCTCCTTCTTCCTAGCCCTGATTTGGTTCAGAAATCTATCCCATGTATAGTCACATTCCTGTTGGGAAGGTCCTCATCCAAAGTCTGTGTTAATTAGTTGTGATTAAAACTCTAAGCTAATTTTGGTTGTTCCACTTACTTTACCAGAAATTAGTAAAATCATAAAAATTGTATGAAATTTTGGTCAATGAGGCAAGAGGGAAAATAATCTAGCCAGCTCCTGAGAAAGATTTCCTTGCTCTTAAAAGGAGATGTGAGGGAAGAAATTATGCTTTTCTTTTGATGAAGATTTTTGTGTTTGTGTTTGCATGTATGTATCAACAGTGTCTTGTAATCATTAGAACAAAAATTACACACTGAAGAAGGAAAAATCAAAAGATTAAAAAGAACAAATTTTTTAAAACTGTGTGGTTGAATCACTGAAGTAACTAAACCTGGACTGCCCTAATTTATTCATTTTTCTTAGTTTATGAGACTTTTGTTGTTGCAATTTTCCCTAATTGTAGACAAAAGCTATCTCCCAATTTTTTAAATATTATTTTCTCAAATATTATCTACTTACTAGGGAAACATGATATTTAAGGTAGAGTGAATGTGAAAAAAACCTAAATTTAACTCAATTTATTTCCCTGAAAAAAAATTCTGAATTTTATTTCTATCATGTTATCAAATTTTTCATAACCAGTTTCTTCTTTGACATTACAATTAATGTAAATTTTAGTACATTCATTTGAAGAATCTTAAAATTACATTTTAAAAGTTTCACATGTTCCACAAAACTTTAAAATAGGTTTGTTTTGTTCTTGGACAGAACAAATATACAATTTCATCACTTTTTCAGTAGTCTTCGTAGTCTGTTTCTTATATAGTCATTACTTATAATGTTCTGACATGTAATATTATTATTGAAGTTTCTCTACTTGAAAGAAGTCTTCTGATTCTGTAAAAAGTTTAATTTATTAAAACATAATAAATGTACATCTAACTTTACCCCCAATTTATGAAAATTAGTTATGCTATTTGCCATTTATAGTATCAGGCTTGGCAAGTTTCACATTTAAAACATACTTACCAAAATTTCATTTATCATCTTTCTCTATAATATATATGTTTTACTTTCGAGAGATAGGTGTATGTAATTTTAATGTCAACCTCCGAATCACCAAAAAGTACCCTGGCAATCAGTGGAAAGGTTTAATAGGTTTTCTGTCTTGTTCTTAATTTGCTGAAATTACAAAATCAATACTTTCAGTTGTAGCTGCAGTTACCCGTTTTACTGCTTTAAGATAAAGTCTACAAGAAAGTAACCTTCACTTTCAATTTGTAGCTCAGAACATCAGGTTGTTCTTGGCCACTAGGTAAATAGCCTGTTCTCTGCCATCCTACATAAGATATTCCAAATGTGTCGTAGTTCCATTTCCAGGGAGATACATGCTAAAAGGAACTGTGGTTAATACAGAACAAGCAGAAATTCAAAGTTTTACACTCTCCCTCTTCCATTTTCTCTTCACAACATACTGGTGTTCCTTTATTTCTTGAGCTTAAGCTCATCTGAATTCTCACTATACCTTTCAACTCTGAATCTGAGATTGGCATCAACTGTCCACAACACTTTCCATCCGAATAAGAAATAGTCTCATTCTCTCTGAACCTTGTCTTGCCTCTAAAATTTTTATTACAAAATTCCTGCACATTCCTGCTGCTTTTAACATAAGGAAATTATTCCAGTTAGAGTCAGGTTAACACAAAGTAGACAAGTAAGTATATTTTTAAGATTTTAGTTTGAAAAATAAAGTGATAAATCCATCACTTTAAAATGTCAAAGATATTGGAAGGGACAAAGGGGTTTTGAGTATTAAAACCATAAATGTTTTTTCACTGTAATAAGTCTCAGTAAACATGGGCAAAACCACTACTGAACCACTAATTTTATAACATTTATCACATAACCTTTATGCACACAGTTTTTCATCCTAAGAATATCTTTCATTCTTGTGTACAAGAAAAGAGGAGTTAGAATTTGGGTTTCTAACTCAAATGATTTTTTTTTCATTCCTAAAATTTAGAAGTGTTCTGTTCCAGGCTATTTAGTAGGGAAGGAAAAAATTCCAGGGGGAATTGAAGATTCCTTCAACTTTGCATCTGTGATATTTCAGATGTTTTACTGTCCATACTTTCTTTGGCTGCAAACATGAAATTTTGTTTTTTTGATCAGCTTATCACCACTGTGTCTCAGCTACAATAGTAATAATCATATTCTATTTTAATTAAGCTGTTTACTTACATGTTGGTCTGTGTCAATTGACTATCACTCTTTGAGGGAAATAATTTCTTATTCATCTAGCACGAAACTTAGTAACATAAGGCACTCAGTATTCCTTCGGTAATATCAGGGAAAAAAAATTCTTAAAAACTTGAAGTGGAACTTAAGTCACGATACACTGCTAATAAATTGAACATATGAGAACTAATAATAATTGAAAGTTGCTACTTCTAATTCTATTTAAGCAGGAGAGTGAGGTTGGGAAAGTAGGGGTGGGAAGGGAAGGGAAGGGAGGAGAAGGGAAGGGAAGAAGAGAAGGGAGGAGAAGAGAAGGGAAGAGAAGGGAAGAGAATTCAGTACAGAATTGAAAATAGCAGGATGTATGTACTAAAGATAGTTATACTTTTGTAAAAACTCTTGATTAGTTTTATAGTTGTCATATACTAGTTGCAATTTAAAATGTATTTTTAACTAAGGCAGTGGTTCAAGAAGTTTGAAAAAATATGCACTTAGACTATGAGTCTGGCTCTTCTGTTAGACAGCATAGATAATTTTGGTTTAAACACAAAGGCAGTTGTTTACTTCTCATCTAAAGATCTGGAGGTAAACAATCGAAGCCTAGCATGGCATCTCCACAGGATGAGTTCCTACTCTGTTGTCTTGTGATATATCTCCAGGGGATTTCTCGCACCCACGTGACCCAAGATGGCTCACTTCCATGTCCACATTTCAGTCATTAAGAGAGCGGAAAGGGAAATATGAGAGCACAACTCAAAGTTGTCCACAGGTTTTTATTCACAGCAGATGCTATATCTAGCTCCAAGAGAGATTGGGAAATATGATCTGTATTTTGGGCAGACAGATAGCTAGCACAACTCCAGAGTTTAATTACCTTTGTAAGATGGAGAGATGGAAATTTGGGCACAAATAGCCATCTTGTCACATTTATGTTTGGTAGACATAAAGGAAGGACGTGATAAAACTCGGGTTGTACCATATGAAACCAGGCTAGAAATTCAGCTATGCCTTGGCTACTCTTCTTTTTCTCTTCTGATCTCCTGGTTAATTTTATTAAGAATGCCGTGTAGGGAAGCAGCCTCTAAGATGACCCTACTGTTACTTACTCCCTGGTATTTATGCTCTTGTGTAATGTCCTCTCATTGAAGCTAGGGGTAGTGACTGATTTATGACCAATAAAATATAACAAAAGTGATAGCATGCCACTTCCAAGATTTAGTCATAGAAGAGGCACAAAGATTTCTGTCCTGATTGTTCTTCTGCACTCTCTCAGGCACATGCGCTCTTTTTAGAGCTCTCTCTCTTTGTCTCTCTCTCTCTCAATTTCTCAGATGACTCACTCTTGGAAAACCATATCATGAGCAGCACTATAGAGGAAGCAGCTGTGAAGAACTAGTGCCCCTTCCAAGGCCCATAGCAGTGACCTTGGAAGCAGACTCTCTAGTTCTAGTCAAGTCTCCAGAAGCTGCAGCCTCGGTCGACAGGTCCACTACAGTCCCATGAGATATTGTGAACCAGAATGGCCAGCTAAACTGCACCCAAATTCTCAACCGTCAAACCATCCAAGATAAGAAAATGTTCAGATTTTCTAGCAAATCCACAAAATGAGTCCTAGTTTTGCAAATGCAAACCAGAGAGCACCAAAATAAATAAATAAATAAATAAAATTTTTAAAAAAGACAAAGAAAGAAAGAGGAGAACGGGGGAGGGACATATAGAAGAGCTGTAACTCTCAGGAATTTATCTCTTCTGTTGAAAATACAAAGGTGATCATATAGAACATAGAGGCTTGTTTCTTTTCTACATATTTCAACTGTGTGTAGATGCCAACCATTATCTATCATGAATGTGTATGGATGTATTTTCATCAGATCCTTAGACACCAAAAAAGTTCTAGAAGACTTGTTGTCCTCTTTACAGTGGTAGAAGGAATGGATCAGGTTAGATAAAACTGAACCTAGATAACACTATTAATGTCTTATAAATGGCACTAGTTTTAACTATTTTAACTAATTTAAAACACAACTTGCAGAGAGACTGATTTGGGATTCTTATATGCTATTGAGGCAACTAGACATAACTACACATGTATTTAAAAAAAACAAGGTTTTACATGGATTGTACAACATGGGTCTGGAATATCGGGAGCCATCTTAGAATTCTGTCTACTATAGCCAACTTCTTGTTTTTAATTCTGGCAAGGACAGTCATGGAGACATGAATGTTTAGAGAAAGTTGTGGTAACCCTACTCAGTATTCCTGTGTCTAACCACCAGTTTTGTGAATGTTAAAAGGCATTTTATCAACAATAGTAATGCAGGAACACTGTTCTAATTTCCGGAATTTAGTGAATGTGTTAAACTCTTTTTTTAAGTTTATTTATTTATTTTGAGAGAGAGAGAGAGAGAGCGAGTGGTAGAAGGGAAGAGAGAGAGGAGGAGAGAAAATCTCAAGCAGGTTCTGCACTGTCAGCACACAGCCTGATGTGGGACTCTGACCCCACAGACTGTGAGATCATGACCTGAGCCAAAATCAAGAGTTGAATGCTTAACTGACTGAACCCCCTAGGTGCCTGGAATGTGTTACATTCTTAAACACATGTAGCTACACTGTGACTGCCATTATACCACTCCATCCAGAGATATTGTAAGACATGAATGTCAATATTAAATCTTTACTTAAAATACTGTAATGTTTCTGAATTCTGTCCCAGAATTCAGTTGTAAATATATTAACACTGCCAACTTTTTCTAGAAAGAGGCAGGTCATGGAGAAGAAAGTAACAAGTTAAAAAGGAAGCCTTGGACTAGGGGAGGAGGAGTGACTAGCCCTTCCTTTCTTTTTTTTTTTTAATTTTTTATAGCATTTATTCAGTTTTGAGAGACAGAGAATGAGTGGGGAGGGGCAGAGAGAGAGGGAGACATGGAATCCGAAACAGGCTCTGAGCCATCAGCACAGAGCCCGATGTGGGGCTCGAACCCACAAACCGTGAGATCACGACCTGAGCTGAAGTCGGATGCTTAACCAACTGAGCCACCCAGACGCCCCAGCCCTTCCTTTCTTAGGTTTGGAGATGATTAAAAGCATTCTTGGTGCTTGAAGGAAGCTGGCATTTACTGAACAGAAGCAGTTTAGAAATAGGAATGGTAAGGATGCATGACCATGAGCCTAAATCTGTGGGCTATGAGAGCAGCCAGGACTAGAAGAGTTACTTAAAATTGCAATTCCTTTTCCTTGTCCTCACATTCTCAAAAACAAAAACCTTGCTACATGCTCTGTTTGCAGATAAATGGTAGAAAATTAGAACAAGTATTTGAGAACATTTTTTTTTAATTTTTTATTTTTTTTAATGTTTTATTTATTTCTAGGAGAGAGAGAGAGACAGCGTGAGCAGGGGAGGGTCAGAGAGAGAGGGAGTCACAGCCTGAAACAGGCTCCAGGCTCTGAGCTGGCAGTCAGCACAGAGCCCAACGCGGGGCTCGAACCCACGAACCGCGAGATCATGACCTAAGCGAAAGTCAGACGCTTAACCGACTAAGCCACCCAGGCGCCCCGAGAACATTTTTTAAAAGAAAGTAGTTAGAAACAAGCAACATTTCCTGTAAGACCAAAGCAGTGGTAATACAGCAGCCTAAGCCCTGCTACAGGCTCATGACTGCAGACGGCTGACCAGCAGCAGGACACAAAGAGGCCACAACCCCCCCGGGAGGCCTAGAACCCCAGGGAGAAGCACGCGGGGACACAGGCTGATGGAGACCACACACAGTATTCTCTCCGGATAAATCAGAGAGTAGGGAAATCAAGACAAAGAGGGCTGAGGAAATACCACCACAATTTACTGAGTTTAGTCACATTTGGGGGACACTATGTGAACTCTGAAAACATTGATTCCTTTGAGTTGGACTCAAAATGTAGTATTGTTGACCATTCTGTTCTTATCTGAAGTAACTAAGAAAATAAATTCTTCAAGTATATTGTGATCCCTTTGGTGTTTAACTATATCACATTCCTTCCTTTGACCCTGGAGCTATAACTGCAAAATATAAGGTCAAATATGGTGGGGGAATCCTAGTACCCCATATACCCTGCCTATATACTCATCTTGAGTGTGGGCACAGCCAATGAATATGAGGAAATGTCATCCTTATGGTTGTGTTACATTATACTGGAAAAGGGATTTTGGCAGGGGGAATGAAGGTGCCTAATCAGTTGATATAATCAAATAGGAGTCTGTCCTAAGTGGGGCTCATCTAATGAGATCAGCTCTTAAAAGCCAAGCTAGAAGTTGGAGGCAAGAGAAATCAGAGAGATCTGAAGCATGACAAGGATTTAACTTGAGGGAGGTTCTCTACTGCTAGCCTTGAAGATGAAGAAGTCCTCTGGAAATGAATGCCGGTGGCCTCTAGGAGTCAAAAGAAGCATGTAGCTAATGAGCCACAAGGGACTGGGACCTCAGTCCTAAAATCACAGGAATTCACTTTGCCAAAATCATGAATAAGTTTGGCAGAGAACCTGGAACTTCAGATGAGACCATAGCCCTAGCTAATTCCTCAACTGGCAATTTTGTGAGAACCTGAGCAAAAAAAGCCCTCTATGCCATTCCTGGACTTCTGACCGATAGAACTGTGAGATAATAAAGGAGTTTTTACTACATTTTTGGCAATTTGTTACATAGCAATTGAAAACTAATACAATTAGTGTTATTAGTTAATTAAAGAAATTGCATTTTTTAATGTTTATTCATTTATTTCTGAGAGAGAGAGAGAGTGAGCAGGGGAGGGTCAGAGAAAGAGGGAGAGAAAGAATCCCAAGTGGTCTCCACTTACCAACACGAAGCCCAATGAGGAGCTCGATCCCACTACCGTGAGATCATGTCTTAAGCTGAAATCAAGAGTCAGATGTTCAACCGACTGAACCAGCCAGATTTCCCAACAAAACTACATTCTTAAAAAGCATCCCTTGATGGTGGTGTAGGGAGACATATTGAGTTGCATCTGGGAACACCATTTCAACAGAGAATAAACTAACTGTATGACTTCAAAAAATAAGTGTTCTTTGTGCTGAGGACAAATGCCAATCACCTAACAAGAGTGAAAGTTTGGGAAAAGAAACAAAACAGAGCTTGCCTGAGCACTGGATTGCCACAACTCCCCAAGGAAGGAAGAGGAGTACATACCTCCAACAAGAGAAATATACTAAAATTATCTGCAGTGTCCACCTGCAAATCTATACATTCTAAAATAAAGCCAGCCAATAATGCACACCCAGTCAAATGCACGGTTCCCAGAATTGGCACGTACAGTTTGGCAGTGACCAGTGCAGAAAATAAATGCCTGTTAAGTATATTCAACCCCCAAGAGTATGAATGACACACAGATATCCCTAGATGACTGAGGAAAATATGTTTCACAGAAGCAAAGTATTGAATAAACATCCAAAATACTTCATCTTACAGAAAACAGACTATTCAGAAAACAGATGAATTCGAGTCCATGTCTTCAGAGAGATTCAAGATACTTTATAAAACAATAATGATGAGTTGCTTTATCAAATGGTTAAGTAAAAGATAAGGCAGTCTTTGAAAATTGAAGATTGATAAATTGTAAAATTTTAAGACACCAAATAAATATGGTGTCAGAAAACAAAATCAATAAATTATAAGTTAAGTTAAGGAAATCTTCAGAACATAGGAAAAAAAACACTTATAGAAAGTATTTGGAGGTGGAGGGGAGTGTGAACTAATAATGTGAGAGGTCTACCATTCTCTAATAAGAGTTTCAGAGTTTAAGAGCCTTAAAAATATGGAAAAAGAATCAATATGATAGAATAAAGAAAAATTCTTAGGCAAAAAAAAAATCTTCAAAATGTGTAAAGAAATAAATCTTCCAAATACAAATAGAAGTTGACATTTATTAACCGTGGATGAAGACTTTATTAGCCCAACTCTTTATAAGAAATAAATATATTTCGAGGAGAAAATAAATATTTTAATCAACAAAATATTAGGAGAAAATGCTTATACAATCTGAGGAAGTACAAAAGGTCTCTTAAGTAACACCTCAAAGACAGAAATCAACATAAAGAATATTAATGAATTTTATTTTATGACAGTTTAAATGTCCATACACTAAATGATACAACTAAAAGTTTATGAAAAATAAGTGTATTATCTCTTGGAAATATTTTTACTCTCCAAAATTTGTAGTGAATTTCTATAAATGAGGAAAGACAACAATAAAACATAGAAAATTGGAGTGCCTGGCTGGTTCAGTCAGTTAAGTGTCTGGCTTCAGCTCAGGTCATGACCTCACAGTTAGGTTCCTGAGATCAAACCCTGCACTGAGCTCTGTGCTGACAGCTCAGAGCCTGGAGCCTACTTCACATTCTGTGTGTGTCTCTTTCTCTCTCTGCCCCACCTCTGCTCATACTCTGTCTCTATCCCTCTTTATGTAATGTAATTATCCCTATGTAATGTGTACATAGTTTCAAAACTATGTACACATTAAAAATAAATAAAACAGAAAAGTTGTTGAAAATACTATAATGGTCAATAAATATTTTATTTTTTTTAATTTTTTAATGTCTTATTTATTTCTGAGAGAGAAGAGAGACAGCGTGAGCAGGGGAGGGTCAGATAGAAAGGAAGATACAGAATCTGAAACAGTTTCCAGGCTCCAAACTGGCTGTCAGCACAGAGTCCGACGCAGGGCTCGAACCCACAAACCGTGAGATCATGGCCTGAGCTGAAGTCGGACACTTAGCGGACTGAGCCACCCAGGCACCCCTATTTAATTTTTAAGTTCATTTATGTTGAGAGAGAATGTGAGCAGGGGAGGAGCAGAGAGAGAGGGAGAGAGATAGGGTCCTAAGCAGGTTCCATGCTGTCAGCGTAAGAGCCCAATGCAGGGTCTGATCTCAGAAACCTAACTGTAAGGTCATGACCTGAACCAAAACCTAGAGTTGGATGCTTAACTTTACTGAGCCACGCAGGCACCCTAATGGTCAAGAAATATTTTAACACCTATAAATCACTTCATTAAGTAGCAAGTTCATTATTAAAGTAATAGATTTTTGGCTTTTTTCCCATTAGATTAGCAAAAACTAAAAATATACATACATTTATAATACCCAGTGTTAACATGAGTGTGAGGAAGCATATTTTCATATGTAGTTGATAGACGCTAAACTGATAGAACTCCTTGGAAGGCCATGGGCCACATGTACAGATCAACCTATAGATAGTCTTCTGTTTAACATTTATTGAGCACCCACTTGTTAGTTATGGAACACTGTAGGCACTGAGGATATAGCAGAATAAAACATAAAAGGTGTCTGTCTTCATGGAGCTTACATTCTTATATACACTGCACTGTAAATTTTTAAAACTTTGTATTTTTCTGGTGCTTCAGCATGCCCACAAACAAGTTGCATGAGGACGGCACCCAGGTGACTTGGTGCAGCAGTAGGATACGGCTGGCCCCTACCAAGTCTTCCTTCTTGCCCCCACCCTGTCTATGACCTAGTGATGTTTAAACACACCAGTGAAACCCTCCCATGCCTTTGCTGTGTTCTACCCTGACTCTTAACAAAGACACTTGCCCATGGATCTGCCTCTGCCTCTCAGCTACTCACCTGCTTGGTTAAGCCTACTTCCTGGAGCACCTCCTCCATGGCCTCCTGAATAGCAAGCTGTGCTTCTCTATTCTAGGACTTGTGATAATAAATCTCTTTCACTTTGGTACCTCTCTGTGGTGTTATTTCATGTTCACACCAGACTGATCGTCAAAAAATAACATCAAAAAAAATTTTTAAGGTTTATTTATTTTGAGAGAGAGAGACAGATAGACAGACAAGTATGAATGGAGGAAGGGCAGAGAGACAAGGAGACACAGAATATGAAGCAGGCTCCAGGCTCTGAGCTGTCAGCACAGAGCCCGATGCAAGGCTCGAACACACCAAAACATGAACCCACGAACCACGAGATCATGACCTGAGCTGAAGTCAGACGTCCAACCAACTGAGCCACCCAGGTGCCCCGCCAAAATAGCATTCTTAAGTAACATAATTATTCCTTACAATTCCTATGCTTCAGTAGAACAATCACAAATATTCATAAAGAAGAATTTATAAGGATGTCCACTACAGCTTTGTTTATAATAATGTGAAAATGGAATTCAATAGAGTCCATCAATAGGAGGTATAGCTAATATAATTATGATTTGTCTATATTACAGATAATAAGCCTCTGTCAGAAAGAATGAGTCAGAGTAATGAATATTGGGAGGGAAAGTTCTCTAAATGATGATGAAAAAAGGCAATTTTGCAGAATAAAAAATGGAAATGACTACACATACTTTTCAACAGATAATCTTATGCATTTCTCTCTCAATCTCTATCTCCTTGCCCCTAGATATTTGCTACATTACATTTGTATATTCTCCTCCAAAGAAAAGTATAAAGTAATTAGTCAATAAGTTAATAAGGGTTATTTTGGGGGCAATGAATGAAATCTGAGAAGATGAAAAAAGAAAATAATAGTTTTATTATATAAATTATATTTTGTTTAAATTTTAAAAGAAAACTATCTACAAACTGCCCTGCAAGCAAAAGCAAATTACCAAGGCATACCTCTCCCTGCCTACTACAGAGTATAACCAACAGAGCTCCATTAAGGTTGTTCATCAGACTTCAGGTGAGGTGCCCATAATGTGGGCTATGTGACTTTTTAGTTGCAAGAATAGGGAAACCTCAACCTCTCACCTGGCCACTCACGGGATACAATAGAAGTATGATCTGGTAGAGTCTTCACCCCAGCTCTAGCCTGAAAGCTAACTGATTGCTGGTCCTTCCTTGATCAGATTAAGGGTTGGGGTCCGAGACTTGTTGTTGCAGCTAACTTGTACAGTGAGCTGGTTGCAGAATTTGCCATATCAGTATTCTTGCATAAGGAAGCAACAGCTCCTTCCACGGCATAATTAAGAGGCAGGGGTCCAAATCTTGAAACTAGTTAAGTTTGGTTGCCTTAAGCACCGAGATGTGACCTATTTCTATGGAGTTTTGTAGAAGGTCATATTCTTTTTTGAAAGCTAATCTGCAGAAAATTAGTCTTGGACTATTGCATTACTTTTTACATATATCACTTGAGTAATTAATCTATTATGAAAACGTGATTTAGAGGTGAGACAATAATAATTACCTATTGAATTTAGAAATAGTAAGGCCAATGGTGATTTGGAAGAAAGTGGTGGTGTAACAGATAAAAGACTGATGTCATAGGAGGAAAAAATGGATAGAAATGTACAAAACTATTTGCAAAATATGACTTTGAAGGAGGGGTTAGAAGCAGACAATTAACTGCAAGGTGTTTGAATGGATAAGAACAGATCCAGAAAGACAGTTTAAATTGTGTGAAATGAGGGTGTGGAGAGGCTGCAGGGCACTTGAGTGGGAGTAAAATAGGAAGGGACCAGAGTCGTGCAAGGGAGAGAATGATGGATGAATGGTGACAGTCCACAGACACAAGTGTAGCTAGAGGAGCTATCTCTGGTAGGAGAATGAATTCCTTCTCCACTGTAGCAGGAGGAAAGGGAGAAAGAATGGGGCAGAGACCAGCATTGTAGAGTTTTATGAGGAGAAGTTGAGGAAAGTCCTACCTGACAGCTTACATTTCATCGGAAAAGTTGAAGGGAATGCCTTTTTATATCTGAAAATCAAAGGAAGAACATGTACTTTGAAAAAAGAAGATATTTGAAACAGTTGCCATGGAGAAAAGAAAACTGAATGAATGAGGGTAAGAGTTGGATTCTCCCAGCGGAGTTCCCCATGAATACAAGTGGCAACAATTTACATTATCAGGTTAGTTCCCCAATGGTGTTAGATAGGCTGCATGCAGATGTGGGAAAGTCAGGTATTTGGAATGATTTACAATTGGGAATTTTTCAATTTAGCATGAGGGGAAAATCATGAGTGACTGCTATCTATGGATAGGTTCAGTACATTCAAAACATTCAATAAACCTTATCTGGTATGACAATTAATGGGTTAAACTTTTCCAGAATAATCTAAGAGTGAGTGTGATTGGAGTACAAGCTAGAAGATTAGAAAGGAGGCTCTGTGGAATTTGATTTCAGGATTAGAGTTGTTTCAAGTGAGAGCAAGTAGAGGTTTAGTCATCAGATATGTAGCAAAAGTAGTGTAGGACAGAAAGTTATTGTGGGTGAGGTGGATACCCAGTACTCTTAGAATTTAACTGTGGCACATATAGGTATAGGAGGTTCAGCTCTTGGGTGTGACTATTTCTTACCGTTTTAGGTCTTGGGAATTGGTGACAGAAGATAGCAATTGACAGGAAAATGAAGAGTTGTCATAGTCTTGGTATTCTGGGATTACCTATTGAGTGGGGGCATTAGATGTGAAGGGTATGGTTTCATCTTGCATGCTCGTGTATTTTAAATTTGGTTTCCTTCTCAGGAACATTTGATCCTTCTCAGACATTTGATCAAAAAGTACCATGCCATTTTGAACTCTCTCACACCAGAATATCACTACCATTTTGTTACTCAGTTATGGGCATTAAACTTTTATTGTGGGTAAGAGGTAGAGCTTTGTCCATGAAGAGATACATATACCCAGTTTCTATCCTCAAAGAACTTCAAGCCTAGCTAAACACCTTACATAATATTCTTACAAGTAAAATGACCTTATTAGTGTCAAAAAATAATGTTAATAATCCTTTTCTTCTGAATTCTCAAGGTATTTGATTTGCACTTCCCTTACTAAATTCATGTGTGACGTCATAGTTTTATTTCGAGGGGGTCTACTTCTCAACATCTCTATTGTAGAATAAAGTAATCATAGATGTGACCATATGTTTTCATATTTGTCTATTTACAGTTAATGAGGTCTATTTAAGGCTAGATGAAGGTATGACTTTGTGAGTTATCAGTCTATGTTTGACAAAGAAGGGCTATCAGGGGCGAAATGGCTTAAATTTCAAAGAGTTTTGAGACACAGTGGGCTAGACTATTCTGCCAAAAATTTCTAGTCGAGTAGATAGAAGAAAATTCAATGTGTCTTTGAGGTATATAAGACTCATGTCTCTAAGGACACAGTACAGGCAAACCATACAGTTTTGATGGACATCTTTAAAGACTGGAAGTAATTGCATGGATTGACAGCATTTGTTTTGGACTTGGAGATAACAACAGTAAAAATAGTCTAAAAATAGAGCTTCTTCATTGTGCTACAAAATTCTGGAGGAAAGGCAAGCAGCAATGACAAAATTTATTTTTTAGTGTCCTGTTTATTGTAGTTTTAATGGAACCCAAGAACTGACTTGCTTAAAAGGTAAACGCTGACTACATCATCTAATCTTGACAACACTAAAGCCATTTGTTTCAATTCAGGCTGAGAAAAAGTCAAATTGTTTGTCTACAAAATAAACAAGTGCCAACCAATTCCATGACTATCATTCATTCCCGTTTGTTGTGATCGGTCTGCTCATGTGTTCAGCACACTCATCTCAGCAGGCTTAGACTCCCAAATCTATATTTAATTTAAGCATTGTACCATCACACAGAAATCCTTCAACAATATCACTGCCATTTAAAGGGAAAAGGAAAAAGCTACTCTTTACCAGAAACACTTTCTTGCTCAAAAGAAATTATAATAATTTCAAAAATACAATTTTAATTATCCTTTGATAACAAAAAGTCTAATCTCTTTCTTTCAGTTTTCATCTTAACAGAATTAGAAAGAGTTTGCATTTTGATGAGTCTTCATGAGGAAAATGGAAGAAAAATTATTGCACAACATGTGAGAACTAAAAATAGACTTAATTAAATATTTGAATTTGGATTTTAATCCTGAATCAAAAAGTCTTCCCATTTTTCATGTGGTCCTTTTACCTATTTTCTATCTCTTTTAGTTTTTTTAATGTTTGTTTATTTCTTTTGAGAGAGAGAGCAGACATGAGTAGAAGAGAGGCAGAGAAAAAGGGAAACAGAGGATCCAAAAGTGGGCTCTGTGTTGATAGCAAAGAACCTGATGTGAAGCTTGAACTCATGAACCATGAGATCATGACCTGAGCTGAAATCGAGAACCCGAAGTTTAACTGACTGAGCTACACAGGCACCCCATTGTCTATTGTTGAGTTTTATTTCCTGGTAGGAAAGAGAATATAACTCAGACATTTGGAAAAATTGTAAAGAAAGATCTACATACGGTGGTATAATTGGATTTAAGAAAACAAAGAGGAGCTGTGAAAGCCAGTCTAGTGGGAGCAGAGTTACTGGAGCCCCATGGAAATTGGAGACATAGAGGGGTTGGTGGAGAGGCACTGTAGACTTAGAGTCACAGAAGGACATGGTGACTGCCATCAACTGCAGCCCAGAGCAGGACCGAGCAGAAAAAAAAAATACACTGGAGGCACCTGGGTGGCTCCATCATTAAAGTGTCCAACTCTTGATTTCAGCTCAGGTCATGATCTTGTGGTTTGTGAGTTCAAACACCACATCAGGCTCCATGCTGACAGTGCAGAGCCTGCTTGGGATTCTCTCTCTCTACCCCTCCCTTGCTTGCTCTTTTTCTCTCTCTCAAAATCAATAAATAATCTTTAAAAAAATACACTGCTGCCCACCACCTCTCCATTCATTTCTTCCTGGCACTTCCCCTTAGCTGAAAAAAGAAAAAAAAAAAAAAAAAAAAAACCTCAATAAGTAAGGTAGATTAGGTAATGCAAAAGCAGTGTCATATCCCAGAGAACAAAGTCAGAAAGGATGAAGATGGTATCTTGGGGTTCCTGGAGGACAGACGGAGAATGACCAGGACAATATCACCCCACAATGAGTGGAAGTTTTCATGTATCATGAAACTGATGATAGCTGTTCAAATGCTGGCTATGTCACCTTGTAGTTTTATAGATTTGTGCAATCCATGTCCCTCTTCCCCCACCCCCAATTTTCTTTCATAAGCATATCTGCAAAATGATTGAATTGTTGAACAAAGGATTTTTAATTTCTCCTACTATTAGGTTTTAGAGGTGGATGATAAGTATAAATAAAGAAACTGAACACTCTCCATCTGAGGTTAAAACTAAGAAAATAAAAGTAACTAAAATGGCCTAGAGATGAAAGTAGTTGAAACAATCACAAGTTTGTCAGAGAACAGGGTGGCAATGACACTGTAAGTGTTTGTGAACACACTACTACAGCATCCCAGGAAAAGGGGGAAAGGAAGCCTATGGAGCATAAGCAAAAATGGGGCAATTGTGTAATATTTTATATTATAGAGAGTTGGAGTGTTTTGGGAACACACTTCAAGCATTTGGAATTATGATAAGCACTAAATTGCAATGAAAAGGTAAAAGAAGGTTAGGTCCTAATCTCCATTCAAGAAGTTCATAGTCTGGTTGGGGAAAGAAAACATTAAAAGTAAATAACAATAAATTTATCATTTGTAATTTGAGATAGTAATAGAAAGATTATCAAAAAGTCTATACAAAATAATCTCTTCAAAGAGAAGAGGACAGTTATATGAGCACAGCCGGTAGGTAAGCAGGGAAGAGAACATTCTAGCACATGTAGTATTACAAGTGCAAGTAATGGGACGATTGAGCAGAGGTACCACCATAAGTAAAGTTTTTAGTAAGGAGAATAAATTTAAGAAAGAGGTTGAGGTGAGGTTGGACAGAATATGCAGGAAGGAATGCATGATCAAATTATTCAGGACTATAGGGGCACCTGGGTGGCTCAGTTGGTTGGACATCTGACTCCAGCTCAGGTCATGGTCTCACAGTTAGTGGGTCCTAGCCCAAGATCAGGCTCTGTGCTGACAGCTACCTCAGAGCCTGGAGCCTGCTTCAGATTCTGTGTCTCCCTCTCTCTCTGACCCTCCCCTGCTCGCACTCTGTCTCTCAAAAATAGATAAAAATATTTTTAAAAACTTATTCACAGCTATAAAGAGCAAAGCATATCATCTTGCTTTCATCTGGTAGACAATCAGAACTTATGAAATATTTTGGAAATGGATACTAGTTTGCTCATTTATTTAGTGATGATAAAAAAGATGGTGCGGAGAGCAGAAAACTAACAAGAAAATAAATTGAGAGCCTACTGTAGTTGGCCCAGAATCAGCAAAGTTGCAGTGGGAAGAGAAAGTTGAACTGCTTTAAAGAAAAATTTAATTAACTAATTTAATTTGTCAACTAGGAAAGAAGAGTGAAAGGGAGTCAAAGATGATCCTAAGGCTTATGAGTTGGGAAGGTGATGATAGTGCTCCTCAGATGCTAGGGCTGGAGAGGCATTGTAGAGGTAAACATGAACTCAGTCTTAAATAAACACTGGTATTCGGAGATAGGTGTTGATGAATTTTAGAAATGCAGGCTCAGAGTTTAAGAGAGAAGTAGTGGGGTGCCTGGGTGGCTTAGTCGGCTAAGCGTCCGACTTCGGCTCAGGTCGTGATCTCACGGTTCGTGGGTTCGAGCCCCGCATCAGCTGACAGCTAGCTCAGAGCCTGGAGCCTGCTTCAGATTCTGTATCTCCCTCTCTCTCTGACCCTCCCCTGCTCATGCCACCTCTCTGTCTCTGTCTCTGTCTCTGTCTCTGTCTCTCTCTCTCTCAGAAATAAATAAAACATTAAAAAATTTAAAAAAAAAAATAAAAGAGAAGTAGTGTGTAAAAAGTACATGATGTGGACAGCCACCACAGACATGCTATTTGAACGAAGCTGACAAGTCAGAATCTGAGGGAGAGGCAGAGGGGGAGGGTAGTTTACAGTCAATGCAGAACAATCCTAAATATGTGTTATTTGAGGATCAGGAAGCAACTGGCCAAACAAACTTCTACATAGTTTATCATTGAATTCTGATAAGATTGCTACTAGATCTCTCCTAGATAGAAGTCTGATAAGATCTCTCCTGATCTCAACTAGAACACAGACTCTACCTGAGAAGATAACAGATACCCACTATAGCATCTACAATTTTGCAAAGTTATGTACAATTTTTGCAAAGTGAGTGTAATGTGCGTGCTAGCTGTGGATTTGGGGCTTCTCATGAAAACATGATTATTTACCAAATCTAAACAAACAATACAAGGCTCCCTATGTGAGGCAGATGAACTAATATTGTAACCATAGTTGTTAAACATACAATTGAAATAAATACATTTATTTCCAAAGCAAAGCTATAGTTTTATAAATATAATGTGGGATTGCAATGGCACTATTATCCCTTGATATGTTAAGTTGAACCATGTGAAAACTTAAGACCACAATTAGTCAAACATTGCCAATTTTATATTCCACCTATAATTTATATTCATATATTTAATGGATTTCTAAATTTTAAGTTAAAAATATTATAATAGGCCAAGTAAAAATTTCTCAGTTTTACTTTTTTTGGTGTACAAATATTCTTTTTTTAACTGTGTTTAAATCTAAAAAATAAAATCCCCATAAATAAATTATATTTGATTTGTAAGCATATGAAAAGAATCATAAATGACTATTCTCATATAGAATCAAAATATGATTTTAATGATTATTTTTAAATTTAGACAAAATACACAAGTAGTAAAAACAAAGAGATACAATTTTGTTCACTTAACATTATGTCCACACTGATCTGATTAACAAGGTAATTACCAAACTATATTATATTTTTTATTCTGTGGACAAAAAGCCAGTTTATTTAAATACATTGAATTACAAAACAAAGGATACAAAAATTACTTCTAAAATATTGATCTATTTTTAAAGTAGATTGGACAGTTCAGCATCAGCACATCGTGAAGTTCAGTACAAAACAGATTTTCTTCTTTCAGGCCGGACGTTATCATAATGTACTTGCTAAATGCATGCCTTTGACATAAGAAAATTATGGTAATGTGACATTCCTACTACATGATGGAATATTCTTTTAGATAGTGGAACATATTAATAACACACATGATAGAGTTCTTTTTGGTTCTTGACATTTAGAACCAAATTTTTCAAAGATTGTCCTTATTATGAATGTATACAGTAAGTATAAACCACACCACACATAAAAACAAATGCCTGTTAGCCTTTGCTTCAATAGTTCTGCACAAGTCAACAGGTGATTACAATTTTTCAGTTTCACTGAGAACAAAGTCTTTAAGGAAAACGAAATGAAAACAAATCTTGAGAAATTATTTGCACTGACACAACCTTTTGAGATAAGCCTGAGATAGAAGTTATTTGGGATAAATAGGATAAAGGGCTACTCAAAATACAATACAATGCTTTCTCCTGCTAAAAACATGCAACGTAACATTTACTGTGTCTGTTTGTATATAGTCATAAATATTTTGTTAGCTTTATATGCAGACTTAGCTATTTTATATATATATGTAATATATATAACCAAGTATGTATACTTGCGTGTAAATATTATACATATATATGTATGTATACCTTGTGACAAAAGTTAATAGTGTACTAATGAAGTCATTGCTGAACTTTTTGTGTTACCAGTCTGATCTCTTGGAGACCACTGTGAATTCTAGGAACTCGCTCCCCACAAATATGCACAGACATGCAGCATTTGGCATGTCATTTGAGGACCAATATACCTCTGGACTCCACAGAAACCTGCAGTTTCTGCCTTGAAACCTATGACTTAGCAACTTCGTTTTCTTTGTAGATTTGTCTTAGTTGGCATTGATACTCTATAAAATAAAATATACGGGATGCCTGGGTGGCCCAGTTGGTTAGGTGTCTGACTTCATTTCAGGTCATGATCTCCTGGTTCCTGAGATGGAGCCCAGCAACATCTGATGCTGTCAGCACAGAGCCGGCTTGGGATTCTCTGTCTCTCCCTCACATTCTTCCCCTCCCCTACTCATTCTCTCTCTCTCTCTCTCAAATAAATTATAAAAATTTCAAAATAAATAATAAAAAATAAAGTATAAAATTGCTTCATGTAAATAATTTTTATGCATTCATTATTAATATTTATTACAAATTGCCAAGAGACAACTATAGCGCAATAACACAGAAGCCTGATTTGGCCATCAGACTGCCTGGGTATACGAATCTCACCTCTCCCAGTGTTGGATTCATTGGTAGACCATTTGACTCCTCCATGCTTCAGTTACTTTATCTTCCAACCATGAATAAAAACAATGATAAAACATCTTAAGCATGTTAAAGTATCCACAAAACATTGAAAAGTGGGGCTGGCACTTGAAAACATCAGTCATGGAGAGCTATTACTATTCTCAAAGTCTATCTCTTAAGGTATTGATATAGTTCTTGCTCTGTGCCTTCTTTGGCCATCTTCTCAACTATTCTTTTTCATCTTTTATTGCACATCCTTCCTCTATTAAAACTTTCACTTGTAGTAGTGGGGAAGAACGGGGTGGGTTTGTTTGCTTGATTTGCTCTGCTTTGCCAAGTATCATTCCTCCACGAAATGGACTTCATGAACTGAGTACAATCATGATAGTAATTGGTTTATTCAACTGCAAAATGTGGCAAGGTGAATTAGAAACATGTCTACTATTACAGATTACTTTCCCTATCCAAAAAGGTAAGTATGTTTTACAATAAAAAAAAGTAAGACACTCAGTTGTAAGACTTTGGCACTCAAGTTTTCCTTCATCTGCTTCTTGAATGTAACAAATCATTAGAAATTTTAATAATGCCTAATGCCACATTTTGATGACAGCTTGAAGTTGGTTATTTGCTTTTGATAATTGGCTAAATTATAGAAGAAATTAGATAAATGCCACCTTGAATCTTGTTGGAGATCCCACATGATTAATCAACACAATATGGAACACGATGATTCTGAAGACAAATAATTTGGCTTAAATACTATACATCTTGGAGCTTAGTACAAAAATCATTCTATAAGCCACTTTCTATTTTCATTAAAGAAGAATTTTGGTAATACAGTGGTTTAGTAGTTCAGCAGCATGAAAATTTGCCCAGAGAGTGTTATAAAAACAGAACTAGTCTGGAAAATCAGGGCACCACGACCTGCCTAGATAAAGATATCTAGGCAATGTTTTCATTCTCCTAAATCTCGGTTTAGTGCCCTGTACTACAAAGTGATATAATTTGACCAGATTTGGATAGCAAATAGGGTACAATGTCTATTTTAATCAGTTAATTATAACTCCCTGAAGTCTTATGCTAAGACTCGTTTTTAGACTCTATTTCCATTTGGCCATAGGGAGAAGGAGGTCATGGATGAGGTAGTGATTGTCCACATGTCCTATTTTTACTACTGCAGAATTATATAAATAAGATCCTTTGTAGTTCAAAAAAATGCATGAATTGCTTATGGTCACATTAAAATTATTTGTAATAATACTTCCTGGGCCATGTATTTTTGAAAATAAATTTTAACTATGGCATTCAACTGGAATGTATTTCACCTGATGGAAGAATGACTACAATTCTGTGTGTAAACAGAAATCTTTCTTTTTACACAAAGATCCAAATTACCCAATATGACTTGGTTTATATCACATGAAAAATGTTTTATGCTTGGAAAATTGTTTGCTCCACACAATTGGTATCTGATTCTTCCTAAATAGCAGAACATAAACTAATGTGGATTGTGGACAGACGGGGAATGCTGCTGATCCAGTAGCTTCTTGAGTTAGTTAACTTTGTGTTCCTCCCAAGGGACAGACCCATAAAGGATGTGTAGTAAATAGAAACAAAATCATACTGTTCAGCTGTATCCAGTCAGTATAGCATTCAGTTCAAACATTTATTGAGTATCCATTTATTCTAGTATCAAGCACTGTTAGGTGCTGCTATAAAAGTTTTCTCCTTCTTCTTCATCTTCGTCTTCATCGTCGTTGTCGTCTTCTTCTTCTTCTTCTTCTTCTTCTTCTTCTTCTTCTTCTTCTTCTGGGAGTCTGGGTGGCTCAGTCAGTTAAACATCCGACTCTTGATTTCAGCTCAGGTCATGATCTCACAGTTGGTGAGTTTGAGCCCTGCATTGGGCTCTCCACTGACAGTATGGCATCTGTTTGGGATTCTCTCTCTCTCTCTCTCTCTCTCTCTCTCTCTGCCCTTTCCCAACTTGGGCTGTCTCTATCTCTGGAAATAAATAATCATGTTTTGAAGTTTTTTTTTTCTTCAATCTGTTATTCATTCTTTAAGGTCTTTTTTATGAGCAAAATCTTGTTTATGCAATTTCTTGCCATGGTTATGATCCACAGTGTCTGACTGTAGAGCACAATTGAGATAAGTTATATCATAAGGCCTCCTGGCCTCCAGTTCCACTGGCATCCTATATTCTGTGCAGGGCACACAGCTTGGATTCCTCAGGAAGTAGGCTTGGAGATAGAGGCTTCTGTGCATGAGGGTTGTCCGTGAATTTTCAAGGGATCAGTCCCTGTGCAAGGGAAAGTGAGCAAGCAGCACTGGGCAAAGGGCTGACCTGTGAGCCCAGTTCCATGGAAAGATCTGGAGTTGGGGTGAACGTTAAGAGTCGCCCCATGCTGAAGATAAGAGCACCCCCATGGTTTCCATTAGGCAGGAGTCTCCCCAGAAAAGGAAAGTGACCTTGGGCTGAAAGCTCTTGTTCAGCAGAAGGAATCTGCTTCAGCCGGCAGCTGAAACCTGTCTCCCACAGCATTTGCAGCAGAGCAGGAAGTGAAGTCTTTCCTTTCTGGAAGGAGTTGCACCATGCGTCAGTGTCTGCCACACCGCTCTGGCTCTCTCTTAGGATAGTAGAATTGTCTAAGCACAAGACAGCATAGTCATGAAGACCATCAAACCATTTGTTTGGCCATCATTTCTGAGAATTCTGGGAGAAGGACTATTAACCCTTCGTTGGCATAGCAACCACTTTGCAAGGCTTGGTGAGGAATGTGGCTTACCCTGGGCTGCAACGCCAAGATGGCCAGAGCCCAGGGGTTGACTCAAGCCTTCGTCCAACTTGGCAAGCCTTGTCCCAGTTACAGGCTGTGTCTGCCCAGAGGAAAGAATGGTCTTCCTGCAGTCTGTCCTCCATAGAGTCAACAGAGCCAGCTTTCACAGAAGTGCTGTGTTTTGTAGTAAGGGCTCAGACTTTATTGCTATTCTCACTTACATGTAAACACTGTGAACACATATATGGCCCGCTTTATTTTATTCCTTTTATTTTCCCTTTCAGATGTTAACAATGACTATGTTGGCAGTGGTGAAAGTATTACACTTCTGCACTATCAGCCTAATGGGTTGCACATTGTCAAGAATCACTATTTAACATGCATATGCATCACATGATACCTTTCTTATTTACACCACTTCACAAAACAATGCCAGAAGCAACGTGGTAATAGAACATCAATTTTATTAATCAACACAAGTATCTCGAATTACTTTCTACTATTGAGAATACCTGAAGCTGTCTGGTACTAACTCCCACAGGATTAGGAATTGATAAAGTAAAATTTTTCAGGAAAAATATTAAGTGGTTTATTTTTTTATTTATATTAAAAAGTCAACATTTTCATGAATCATACTAAAAGTGTACCTGTTTAATTATATTTGTTGTCATAAATTTTAATCTGCTTTTCTATTTGACATACTGCTGGCTGTATAAATAAAAATAATAATTAAGGAATAATGATAACAAAGTAATTCCCAGAATTTTTAAAGTTTACATCTATGTTCTCATTTGTTTACATATATGAAATTATATACAGAGACAGCCCATTTCCACAGTTCTTGAATTCAAATCAAAGAGTATTTAGGTAACAGTGCCACCTATTGGTATAAAGTTAAAGTAACCCTATTTGTTTTCATGCCCTTAGTATTTGATGCTACAATTCTTATTTTTTTCTGTTTCTGTCTGTTATCCTAAGTTTTCATTTTCATTTTAAAGTAATGGATGATTTCAAGTAATTTAAACATATTAATTCTTTCAGGAAAACTACATCTAAAAATAGAGAATTACTTGAAGGTTTAAATAGACAGTCAATAATCAATATAAAAAATAAAATAATTTAGGCTTGATTGTTTTCTATCTTTGAAAATAAGCATCAGAAAATTGTGTGGCAGAAATTTGTATGTTTAATTATTTTATATCAGTATCAAGCATAAATAATAGGTCTTTGATTTCATCTGTGACAAAATATATTATTTATATTTATTTATTCCTTAATTATATNAATTTCTCTTGTCATGATAAAATTTGTGATATTCTTTTTAAAAAATTGTTCATAGCATTAATTTGATTTATGTAACAATATGTAAATTGTAATAGTTTGCTCATTTTTATTTCATTGTTTCTATTTTGTAATAAGAATTCAAAATTTACTACACATACACATTCATACAATTAATATCAGTTGCCTATTTTCAAAAACATGATTGTGAAACTTTTTTATTATAACTAAATATTTAACATGTATAAAAATAAAATGTTTATTTGCTAGTTCATTTAGCTATATTGTGGTATTTTCTGCTTATTCTTTATTGTATATTAAAAACAACTGCATAGGGCTGCATAAATTTTAAGACTGTCCAAGAATGTAAAAGGAAGTTCTTGAATTTTCCAGCAGCAAAGTCATCAATGAAGTTAAATTTTTTAGAAAGCAGAATTTTCTCTTTATCTCCCCAAATGATTTGTGGTCTAAAGTGGTATTTATAGAGTCTGGAATTTAAAGATACTTTAGATGAGCAAAAGAACAGATGATGTTTAATACATGCTTAGGGAAGGTCCTAAGGGAAGATAACATAAATCATGTATTTCTAAAACCTAATTATATAGATTATATGGTTTTCAAAATTACAATTACTGTAGTTTGTATATTGTCTTTGTAACTTAGATGTAAAAATTATTCCAATCTTTCAATTATATCTTTTAATTTTTATATTGAATTACATTGAAATGTTTTGTTGATCGTATATGTTTATATGACAAATGGTAATATTCTTGGATCATCTCAAATTGTGCCCTTTAAATTCAGAATAAACTTTATGAATGCCATGTACAGTCTGAGTCTGCTGAAATACTGAATTAGTTTAGTATCACTGACTGTATAGCTGTGTATATGTTTAGAAGACATTGAAGGTTAGTGAAAATATGGCCAGTTACATATTTAGGAGAGTAGGAAATCTCTTTTTTTCTAGATTCTAAGTAATTTATGTTATGTGTAAAAATGTAATAAAGCATCTTATAGACCAGGAATTTTGCTCACAAAAGCTAGCATAGTTCTTGGCACATAGTAGGTGTTAAACACCTATGTATCCAAGGTTAAAAGAATAAGTCCAGTAAGTACTGTGTGGTCTTGGAAGGATCAAACGCATTTTTTTTCTCAAGTTCAGTCCCCCCGTGTGTAATTGCTCGTCTTATTCGATGTAATTAATTATTTTGAACACAATTCCCTTCAAGTATAGATTGTTTTCAGAAATATGTGAACCTTCCAAGACAGCATACGTTTTGAGGTCAAACAAAAAATTGTGGGAGAGAGCTATTATTTCAAAAATCTTTTATACAATATAAAACATACTTTAAAAATTGTCTGTTAAGGTCTTCAGAGACCTTTTAAAATTCTTTATCTTTGAAATAATTACTTATTAGATTTCAGCTGGAAAAGTAAAGACACCACAAAATAGAAAAGCCAGATGAGGGGAACAGTGGAAATGTACCAACCAATTATTTTGAAATATCCTAACCTACCTCTGTATAAAGCAGTGCGTGAGACACTGCTTATATAAAACATCTACTATTGTCCACAAAAGTAAAGAACACTGATAATATACCTCAAAAACAAAAAGAACATGCTTGCTTGAGAAAAAAAATATACATCAAGCTATAGAGACAGAACTTGATAATTCTTGGAGTCTAAATGGTTTGGCCTATGTTGTGCTGTTGGAATTAAAACAAATATTTTGTATAAAGATCTTCAAGGTGTTGAATTTAAATCTGGGGGTCAT
Organism: Crocuta crocuta; assembly: GCF_008692635.1. Taxonomy (NCBI): domain Eukaryota; kingdom Metazoa; phylum Chordata; class Mammalia; order Carnivora; family Hyaenidae; genus Crocuta; species Crocuta crocuta. The sequence goes on from NW_027527951.1 coordinate 1,149,515, forward strand.
GTTTCTTTATATAAAAGCATCATTAAAGTATAATTCAACCTGGAATAAGAATGAGGAGGGGTAGGTAATTAGGTCTCATGTTTAATTATTTGCCTTAGCTTCCGCACATAATTTTCCAAGAATGCAGATGAGGAGTGTGAAGATAAGATGGCTATCCCCCAATAACTAACATCATCATGGCTTTTATGCCTCAGCTTGACTAGATCATTGCTTTAAATGACCATCACAAAACCAATGGAGCTGTAGTCTCTGCATTACCCTCTCCTCGTAATCATTTTCAATTTATTTTTTCTTGCATGTCATCATTTTAATGTAAATCTTTCTTTTACTTTTCAATAAAATGAAATGATTAAGTAATTCTGCCTTTTGCATGATTAAAGATGATGGATAAGCTTGGATGGATAAATATCAAGGCTCCTAACAGAATCTGTGCACCTCACATGTCAGAATCCTTCTAGCTTGCTCTCTGTTAATGACAGGAAAAATTAGCATGTCTGTGGATAGCCTAAGAAGAACCAGAGATAAGGAAACTGTATCATCTTTTCTTAGTAAAATTTAAATCTCTTTCTTTCCTTTTTTTTCTGTAATTAATCCCCAGCATAAAGAGTAGAATTAAATTATATATACATCCTAAGCGCAATGCAGGTTCATATAAAACTAAAAAAACTACAAAATCAGTAGCCTTTGATATTTATTCAGTAAGAAAACAGTGTAAGCAAATACCCGGTAGAGAGAAAATATTAATGCAAGGATATTTAGAGAATCATTGATGACACAAAACCCAGATTACTATAAAAGCACTACTTTGGTCATTTTGTCATAATGATTGAATGAGTAAACACAAATAAAATGGATGATAATTGCCACTTTATTTTTCATAACTCCTTTATCTTTCATCTCTTCATAGTTTACTCAAACATGTATCAGGAACTGTTACAAGAAAGCACATATACTGTCATTACTTCTAGCTGTAAGAACTGAAATGAGGTAAAAATTAGTTTGGGGGATTCAGATTTCTTTTAATTTCATGCTAAAGAACAAGATTATTGTTTAATTTTAACATTTTTAAGGACTCCCCCATATTTTCTTCAATCAGTCTTAGTTTTATAAAATGAAAACCACTGTTTTCTAAGCAGAGGCCTGTGACAACAGTAAAACACCCCCTTCATTAGCTTTGCCAACCAGGACCACACAACAACATTTCCTGACCTAAGTTTTGGAGACATCTGTACCATGGTAGCCGTGTGTTCCTTTCTTGACAGAAGAAATTACTATTCTCTGATTTTTTTTTCTAGTGCGTTCTGGATGGCAAAATTTGGGCTACAAAATGCTAATTTCTAACCTAACACCATGACAGCAATCACAGCCATCACAAGGATGGAATAAAGAGAGCAATCTCACATCCAGGGGTATGAGTTTCTCATCAGTGGCTGGCAGACTGCCGTGAAGGCTCACAGTAATCCCATTGAACGGCCCTGGTTGATGAAGCCCGGGAACACGCAGCCACAATGTAGGGAGTTCACAACTGCAAGCATTTGTCCATAATTTAAAGCTATACGAGAAGTGGAGAGTATTCATCTGAACAACAAGCTGTAATTTTACTGGAGTAACATTTACACAGTTTTTAACCCATTAACTTCTTTCCTCATGCACACAGACTTCCTTGTTTTAGAAAATACCTCTCTAAAAGGCAACATGCAAACACCTAACACTGGCTTATCTGTTAAGCTGTGAAAACCTGCCAGAAGAATAAAAGCTTTTTGTTTGGAAACAGCATCAGTGAGTGACATTTCTAAATCTCAAACTTGGCAGTTTTTTGATAGTTTCCTCTTATGTGGTGCTTTTAGCACTTGGAATTCATTTTTAGCATATCACAAGCACATCTAGGCTGGTATTTAGCTTTTTCCTCCCATATTTGTGTGTTCTGGGTCTGACCATGTATTACTTCAGTCTGTGATGTTACCAAATGTAATAATTCAAGTAACTCTAGTTTTACCATTCCCATGGAACTGTCGGGGGGGGGCGCATGCACGTGCACGCGCATGTATAGAGGGGTAGAGGGTTCCCATGGCTGTTTTATGGAAATATATAAACCTGATCAACTTATACTTTATTTGCTTCTCTTATTACTTTAGAAATTGGTCATCATTTCAAGAAAAAGAACAATGTGGGTTTTTTTTTAATATATCAAAAATACAGAATGATAGCACTTTTCCTTAAATTTTTTTTAATCTTTATTTTTGAGAGAAAGAGACAGAGAGAGACAGAGTGTGTGTGTGTGTGTGTGTGTGTGTGTGTGTGTGTGTGTGTGTGTGTAAGAGCAGGGGAGGAATAGAGGGAGAGGAAGATACAGAGTCCAAAACAGACTCCAGGCTTTGAGCTGTCAGTACAGGGCCTGACGCAGGGCTCGGACCCATGATCAATGAGATCATGACCTGAGCCGAAGTCAGATGCTTAACTGACTGAGCCACCCAGGCGCCCCAAAAGCACTTCAACTTTTAAGAACACTAATGGTTAGATTATCTGACAGGTCATTTTAAATAGAAGGGTTTGCCATCATCTAAAGCTCAGAATGGGATAGTTAGTGCTGCTTTCTCTTCTTTATACAAAATCTACTTTTTTTTTTTATCCTTTCTTCCCTTTATACTTTGCCACAGTGCATGTGAATGTATACATGTTACCACCAGACCACACCTTTCTTGTTACACCAGCTAAAAACCAACTAACCAACCAAACAAACAAAACTAAAGGCATTTATATGTCATGATATTATCTTGAATATCCACCTTCACACAGTGTTTGAAGAAAATCTATTTTTATCGCTGCAGCAACGGCTACTTCCTTCCACCATTGCTCCTAACTGTCATCTTACTCTTCCCATTTAAAGTCATAGGAAGTCCGATGATAACTATTAATAGAATCATTTACACTTTTACACTTTGGTTTTCTGGTCTCAATTACTTTCTCAATAAATTTATTGCCTATTAATCCAATCCTTTTAAGGACATTAGAACTCCCATTTGAAAATCAGGTCATCATCTACTGTATTGGAGTAGCAATAAACAGAAAGAACATTGTTTAAAACTTAAGTATATTGTCAGGGCAACGATCACGTTTTCTGCCATCTATTGTTGTAATAGACAAGTGCTAAAAGACAAAAGTTACACTGGCATTAAACCACAGCGTGCCTGGCATGGAGAGCTCTCCCCCTTATTCCTGAGCCAGCTTGCTCATCTGTGAAGCTGTCACAGATACATTGTGGTTCTTACACCAAAATGTCTGTGATATATGAAGACAGACTTTTTTGATTCATATCTGGTCTGGAACTCTCAAGAATAGCCATGTATTAATGCCAGATGGCTCTAAATGTGGCCTTTCTAATTACTCAGCTATTCTCAAATTACCCTTTGGGATTCAGGCTCAAGCCTATATTTCTCCAAAATCTGCTTATTATACTAATGATCATCAATAAATAGTTGAACATTATCAAGTTAAATTCAGATTCTTTATCATAGCACTCAAGGCCCCAACCTCTCTTGCTACAATTTTAAACTTTTTATTGTAAAATAAAACCCAGATATGGGAAACCACACTAAGTATTGCTTAGTGAAATATTATAAGGCAAACAAGCTTGCGATCCCACTCAGATCAAAATAGAACATTGCCGGGCACCCCAGAAACTCCTCCGCATGCATCAGCCCAATGAGACCCCACTCTCTTTGCATTTGTTTATGGTTGTATCACCTAAGTGTGTGTGCAGCCCTAATCACTATAATATAGTCTTCCCCAAAATTTAAGTTGATAACCTTTTCAGTTTAAAATAAAATCTTTATATTTCCCTGCTCTACCCTTCTTTTCTATACAATTTTTCAGGTGAAGAGCACACAACCGATGATACCTTTTCTTAAAATTATATATTTTTAAAGTTTATTTCTTTATTTTGAGAGAGAGAAAGAGCAAGCAGAGGAGAGGCAGAGAGAGAGAGGATCCAGAGCAGGCTCTGCACTGTTAGCATGGAGCCCAATGGTGAGGCTCAAACCCATAACAGTGAGATCATGACCTGAGCCGAAATTAAGAGTCAGAGGCTTAACCAGCTAAGCCAGCCAGGCTCATGTCTTCACGGCTGTTACTATCTTAAAGAACCTACAAACACATGATCTGAGTTTGTAGGTCTAGACGTGCTGACTGAGTTCTTAGGCTGAGTTCTTAGGTAACATTTTCCTGTGTCCTTCTGATTTCCTGAAACCTGGACACTGTATGCAGAGACTCTCAGTCTCAGAATTGATTCCTTTGATGCTGTGTTCATTCATCAGGAGACACAATATATCTTTTTGTGATGTTTGCAGCTGAAATGCAAAATACTTATATCCATTCATTCATTAAGGATTGCAAACTAGTGATATTCTAATTTATTATTTTGTATTCAGTAATTAGGTGGAATAATTTCACAGGGAGGTCCTAACGGACAGATTTAATCTACATCTCTCCTTGGAAAGCTGTCTTTTTATTTCCAGGAATGCCTAGATGTCTGGCTTTGACTCTTGACCAAGGTAACTACAGTGGAATTTATGATGCTTTGTTTAAAACCCCAAACTCCCCTGGTGACCTCCCAACCCTAAGGCCAGTTTATTTACTGAGAGTTTTCTACTGGCATAACTTGTTAGGTAACCTGAATGGTTATGTAACCAGAGGCATATAAAAGACCTCTTGGAAGCTTCTGCCTTGAGCTCTTCTGAGGCCAAAATCCATTGCTCAGATCTTGGTGGTTGAATCAAAATGTGAAACATGTCTGTCTATGAATAAGAACGATGGAGAGATTGCACCTGAGTGTCTCTTGGTCTCCAGTGGCTACCTACATTCTCTTTCTTTTGATGTATCACCCTCTTTGACCTTAGATAATATCCTTAAATGAGCACATTCTGCTGAGTCTTGAGTCTTTTCAAATGAGAAAAGTTTCTCCAAAACTAAGAAATACTTTCAAAGACAACTCCCCTCACCCACTAACGTTTTGTCTAATGGTTTAATTCATATGCAAAGGCAGGATACTGTTGGTTTCTTTCCCCTAAGGGTAATGAATTGGGTCCCTATTATCTTCAGCAGGTAACCAATTAAATTTTGTTTCGTTTTGTTTTGTTTTGTTTTAAAGTAAGCTTCAGTGCAGCTCAGAGCCCAACCCCACGCTTGAACTCATCACCTTGAGATCAAGACCTGAGCTGAGATCAGGAGTACAGTACTTAACAGACTTACGCACCCAACATCTCCTAATTAAGCTTTTTGATAGACTTTTAAACTTTGTTTGTTTAAACCTATTTAACAAGCTTAGATCAATCTCAATGCTTACCCTTTTTATTTATTTATGTTTGTATTTATTTATTTATTTATTTAATTTTTTATGTATTCCCTGAGCTTTTAACTACCTTCCTTTTATTGAAAATGCAGTCAACAGTAAAGTTTGAATACTGATTTCACTTATTTTCAAATATTCACACGGACCCCGGAAACATCTTTCAGAGCTATTCTTTAAAGACACTTTGCAAACACAAATCCCTGTGATGCCAAGACATTTTGCATGGAATGTAATGAAATTATGATGGTAAATGGAGGGAAGATGCTTCAGGCTCTCCAAGTGCAGTCATGAGTTTATCTTGACACATCATGCTTTGCATTCCTCCCAAGGTCTGGTTCTGGTCATGGAGATGATCGAAACAGCTCCCACCTTCACTGGTCTACACTTCCCAAGGTGGCCTGTCATCCTGAAAAGCATGGCCTTACATCTGGAGGGCAGGCGTGCCACCGAGGCTGGCTAGAGTGGATATCAGGATGGTACTGAGGCTAGAAAGTAAGAGACACATCATCATTGCAGGGTCCCCTGCTCCTCAGAACCACCTTCTGAACTGTGCAGCCCCTAAAGCTTAGATATCGTCCCTAGAGCTTCTGATTCAGTCATCCAAGGTCTCAGTGGTCTCCCTTCTACAAACTCAAATTCTCCCATTTGTTCCAGAGATCTTTCATAACTCACATGCCTTCTGGTACGTCAACATGCTCTAGAGTTATCTTCTGCACTTCCCCTCTGCCCCAGTTTGGTGTCATCTATTATTCCAACAACACCATCTGTCCTGGAGATGCTCGTTGCTACTGGGTCAGTCATTGTCTATCAGCCTTTTCAGTGAACAGAACTAATAAATAAATAAATATTTGAAAATACTTGAAGAGTTAATACTTATATTCTGAATTCAAAGTGAGGACTATAGGGTGCTTACTTAATCTCTTCTATGTATATCTTCTCCAGATTGGATACACAATGAACTCTAATGGATATTTGAGGAGGTTTATTTTCAAAAGTCAGGAAGTTACAAATGTTTGGAATATAGAGCAATCACAAAGGCTAGGACAATAACCCAGAGCTTGTCACAGGTGAGCTGTTTCCAAAACTTGATGTACAAATGAATGGGAGTGAGAGTATTGTCTCTGGAACTTAGAAGGATAGACAATTATGTAGAGTCAGTTGTCTTGTTAGCAAACATGACTATGGTCATTAGACTCAGCCAGTTCAAGAAAAAGTTACAGGGAGGAAGCCAAGATTATTACTCTGATCTCACTCTCTTCCCACCTCCTGATTCATGTTACACATATTGTTTTATAATCTCTTTTTTATACCTTCTCTGTTTGTCAGTAACTATTCATCAAAAACAGTATTTCAAGTGATGGAAGATTTTCTGTTACATGCATATGCCACAAATAATGTACTCAAGTAGTAAATATTTAATCTCTTTCTCTGTTAACTTTCTATTATAAAAAAGTTTTATGGAAATTGATGTGATTGTTTGCATAAGCTTGTAGCTATATCTTGGGTAAATTTGTAGAAATACAATTGATATTCCAAACAGTATACACATTTTTAGTATTTGGGAGATATTTTAGAAACATAGCTCTCTAGAAACATAGTATCATCTTGCATTTCCTCCAACAATATTTTTTTCACACTCCTGATTAATCTAATGTAAGATATCTGGCATCAAAACCTGACTCCACTACTTAACAGCTGTATGAGGCTAATTAATTAACCAGTCTCAGCCTCATTGTTCTATAAATAGAGATGGTAGTTATGATATCTTCTTAGAGGTTTGTTAGAAAGAGCATACAGGATACTGAATGTTTAAAACAGTGTCTATCATTAGAAAGCAGTCAATAAATGTCAGCAGGCATTCTAACTCTAAAAGTACATCTTTGCCAATTTGTAAGTACAGAAGTTATTTATTATTATTTTAACCTGAATTTCTTTAATAACCAGCTTGAACAGTTTTTCTTTTTCTTATAGATGATTTAGGTTTATTCTTTATGAATTACTTATTTATACTTTTTACACATTATTTTTATTTTGGTTGCATTTATTGTAAACATTAAGAAAGGCATCAAGGGGCGCCTGGGTGGCTCAGTCGGTTAAGCGTCTGACTGCAGCTCAGGTCATGATCTCACAGTCCGTGGGTTCAACTCCCACTTCAGGCTCTGTGCTGACAGCTCAGAGCCTCGAGCCTGCTTCAAATTCCGCATCTCCTTCTCTCTCTGCCTCTCCTCCACCTGCACTCTGCCTCTCTTTCTCTCAAAAGTAAATAAACATTAAAAAGGAGAGAGAGAGAGGCATCTATATATTAGAGATAGTTTGGATGTTATATGCGTTTCAAACTATTCTCAGGTTGTCATTTGGGTTTCAATTGTACATTATAAGTAATTGATTCTAAAACTTTTTGAAAATGATTTCTGACTGCTGCCATGCTTAGAAAGGCCTCCACAACTCCAAATTACATAAAACAACTTTTTTTCACCAAAAAAACCAGACTCTTAACTATAGGAACTATAGGAAACAAACCTACCAGAGGGGAGGTGGGATGGGATTGGGTAAAATAGGTGATGGGGATTAAGGAGGTCACTTGATATGACAAGCACCAGGTGTTGTCCTCTATACCTATGTTTAACACATTTGCAAATTATTGGCATAAGTTGTGAAATAGGGGCTCTAAACATCATTTATCAAAATGACTAAGACTGCACTAATAATTTTTTTGTGTACAATATATAATCTTATCCCTGATTGGAACTGTATCTTCATTTTATGTGAAATCGTTTTAATAAACACAGGTATAACTCAGGACTTTCTATTTTTTCACTTCTATGCCTATACTTTCTTATACATGTGAGTATATGATGAGGTAAAGATTCCTTTATAGCTCTTACTTTTAATAATTTAATTGAATATGTTATAAAACAGTGTATTTTATTTTTTATGGTTTTAAATGTTTGTTTATTTTTGAGAGAGAGACAGAGTATGAATAGGGGAGGAGCAGAGAGAGAGAGAGGGAGACAGAGAATCTGAAACACGCTGCAGGCTCTCAGCTGTCAGCACGGAGCCTGATGTGGCTCACAAATGGTAAGATCATGACCTGAGCTGAAGTCAGACACTTAACCAGACTGAACTACCCAGGCACCCATTTTTTTTCAATTTTCAATGTCCCTTACCAAAATCTGTCCATGTGGATAAATGCTGGCATTATATTAAGGATCACCATCTTTACTTCCCATTTTAAAAGGCAATTTTGCCCAAAGTAGTCTGCAGGATATATCTGTAATATATCCCATTACATTTCAGCATTTCTCAACATGTTAAAGAAATCTAATCTGGAACCAACAGAGATTTGTCTTCTGTAATTTCTTCTCCGCATCTTCCTGAAGTTTGTTCACTACTAGGCAATATAACATTTACTCATTGAATTTACAACTTCCGTTTGCACCAAGAAACCTGTTCCATGAGTATGTAGGTAAGAGCCATTCTCTGTACCAAATGAATGGGTAGCATGCCCTGCATCATTTTTATCCCAGAATGTAAGAAGCTATTGGCACATCACTGAGAGGTACACATAATAATGAAATATTGATCTCCACTAAGAAACTGAGAGAGTAAAGTTTTCTCGTCATCTGATGATGCGATAGGAAAGCTGTGATAGGAAAATCGTGATGAGATTATTATTTTTATACACACTAATTGAGCATTCATGAATTAATTGTCTCAATGCCAGAAATAAATAGATACAGTTAGGTACAAAATTCTTTATAGTACCCTTAGGGGCACCAGAGCTTCATAGCAGCGTGTAATATGTGCCTGAGATGTGCTAAGAAGTCCACATGCATCACCTTATTTAAATTCAGCCTGTGAGGTTTAAATTTACATTGTGCAAATGCTGCAGGGACACTTAATGAGTTGGTAAACTCCTCTAAGTACACAACGCTGACAGGTGGCACATCCACTACCAGAAGTACTCACTCTCATGTGCTACAAGAAGGGCAGGGTGGGGGGAGAAGGAGTAGTTTTATGGGTTCCATTGTTTCGGACCCCAACAAACAGAAAGCTTCTTCTTCCCAAATCCAGAGTCCCCTGAGGCACCTGATACTCTCACTGGGGGGGACTGGGTCCCTCCCCTCTCCCAGCCACCCAGCTTCCTTCTGCAGCACCCCACCCAGGTTCAATCTCTCTTTTTCCTTTTCCTTGAATTCCCATTTTTCATTCATGTAACTTTCTGAGAGAATAAGTGATTCATCTAATTGAACTTCATATACAGGACAAAGCAAGATGAGTTGAATGTTTTCATTTTTCACTTTGGGGGAAAAAAATAAGCTTTTAGTCAAATCAACTTAAGAAACAGCTTGAATTGCAAGATAATACTGCTCCTGTAAGTAATTGCTTATGTGCTTGTCCTATTCATAGTGGAAGAGCTATGATTTATGAACATTTTTATTTAAAGTATAATCTTGGATTTATTCCAAATAATTGTCATCTTTGAAATGTTGTCAACCTGGCTAGCCACGGGGATGCCAGAATTAAAGTATATATCAGCTCACCACATGGTCCGTCCATTGGGCTCAAGTACGTTTTTATCCGCCTCTCTTTTATCGCATATTTCCTTACTTCACATTTATATTTAATCCATTGACTTCTGTGATTTCTTTTATACTAGAGAGCATGTAAAACACAGAAGAAAATGAGGAGACATTTTCACTTAGCAGGAGCTTTCTCCCTGATTCTCTCTCTCTCTTCCTGGCTGAAACTCCATTAGGCAAAAGTGCCCCTGGTATTAATCTAAGATGATTAGCTGAGAAGTGGAACACAAAAGCCAGCCTGAGGTGGGGCCATCTGAGGGTGGGAAGATACTTTAGAGCAAAGGGATCAAGAAGGACATGAGTTTACGAGGCAAAGTTTCAAATAACACTAGGCACAGGAAATAATGCCAGCTACAGCTGCAAACCAAATGGCAAAATGTATCCACCGGTGTAGACGTTATTGCTGGCCTTGCATAAGCTGTTCGTGGTGGGAACAGCTCAGGGAGCAATGTGGGCATATTTCAGTTAAGTCCTTTTCCCTCTCTCTTGTCTTCTTAAAATTTCAAGCACTTACTTCTTTTCTCCTACATCCTTTCCACATCTTACTCCTGTAACTAACTTGCCTAACTTGCCACTGATGTGTCGGAGGCAGCATTACTTACCATGTGTATCATACACTCCCCCAAATTATATATTATATACTCCCTTTGCAATTACATTAGGCCATGGAACTAGCTGCAGCTAATACTAACTTATCAGAAGTGTAGGCCAAACAGTTAAAAGCTAGTGTGTCACCTCCATGTCCCTGGGGAGAGGATAACATGTACGGAATCCTGGGTCACCTGATGAAGCAGCATCTCCACTGACTGGCATCAGACCTCCCATGAAAAATTATTAAAAGTTAGATTTATGTGAAACTATCAAGAATTCTGAGGCCAAGTGGTGCCTGTAGCATAATCTAGTTTATACATTAAGCTATATTTTATTTTATTTTATTATTTTACTTTATTCGCAGGGGGGAATACTGTTATTTACTTACTCAACAAATACATAGAGGGATGAGTGAGAAGTCACAGCTGTCATAGAGCTACCATTCTGGTGGGGTTAAAATGCAATGCAGTATAATATGGCAGATTATCTTTTTTCCAAAAATGACCACAGAGATATTTCTTATTTTCTCTTAATATTTATTTATGTGTTTAAGCTTTTATTTGAGTATAGTTGACACACACACAACATTAAGCTAGATTTTAAACTAATATGCCCATTGGTATTCATTTCCAGCCTGAAAATTAGGTGGAGAGAATACACAAGCCATAATTTTGGACACTAGGATTTTACTTCTGTCCATTCTATATTCCTTCAGACAATACGTATAGAGTTTCTATAGTATTTTAATCATTGTTCCAGATATGCCCTAAGAACAGTAAAGAAGACGGATCCCTCTTCTCAGAAAAAAGGCAAGATAAAAATAAGATAAATTAGTCAAGTAATTCAAAAATTAACAAATGTTAAAGGCAATATTAGTATAATGTGAGAGAGTTGGTTAGGGGACTATTCAACTGAATAGTTATGGAAGGTCTCTTTTTTTAGAGTTAGATATGAATGAAATAAAGGAACTAGCCCAAATATTTCAGATTGAGGTCCCTGAGTATGAATGATCTTAATGTATTAAGGAAAAGAAAGAAATCCGAGATGATTACAGCATCAAAGCATAGTAAACCTGGAGAGAACAGTACTTCCTAAGGCATAAGTCCATAATAAGAATTTGCAATTATTTGTTAAATTCTGTGGGAAAGTATTAGAGAAATTTAAGTAGGAAAATATACTCATTGTGTTCACATTTCTATAAGTTCATTCTGGGCATGGTGCAGAAAATGGACATATTTTTAATGCAGAACTGACCAGGCTCACTAATAAATTAGATGTGCAAGGTGAAGAAATAAAGAAATCAATAACAGCTCCAGATCCATGGTGATGCTATTTGCTAAGATGAAGGAAGCTGGGAGAAGTCCTTGCTTCCAGATGGGATTTATGATGCCAATTACACGTCCAAGTGGAGTTGTTTAATAGGAAATCAGACGTAAAATACAGAGCACAATGGAGAAGTTAGAGTAAGATAAAATTTGGAAATCTTCTTAGGCAAATTTCGCTTAACTGGATTTGATGAAGATCACTTAGGGAGAAAGCTTGGACAAAGAAAAGTCACCTGAGAATAGAATCCTGGAATACTCTAGTGTTTGGTAATACAAAGTTTTAATGCCTCAATCTCTTACTTCCCCACAAAGCAGACTACTCAAAGTTGCTAAAAGCTTTGACTTGAGGGGTTCCAAAGGAGCAATTCTAGGGGCACCTGGGTGGCTCAGTCGGTTAAGCGTCCGACTTCGGCTCAGGTCATGATCTCGCAGTTTGTGGGTTGGAGCCCTGCGTTGGGCTCTGTGCTGACAGCCAGCTCACCGCCTGGAGCCTGTCTTCAGATTCTTGTCTCCCTCTCTCTCTGACCCTCCCCTGCTCACGTTATCTCTCTCTCTCTCAGAAATAAATGAAACATTAAAAAATTTTTTTAAAACCAAAGGAGCAATTCTAGTGAAATTTCAGGTATGGTAATAAGCTATCAGGAGAAATAAAGTCTGTAGGAGACCACTCTTGAAAATCTATAAATCATGCTGTGTAGGTGGTAGCTTACTCTCTCTGCAGCCAAGACTTAGTTATGAAATAGTCACCTAACTCAGGAAATCCTCATCATATGGCTCTACATAGGGAAAGGAAGGGCAAACTACTTCCTTTAACACACATTGGGAACACAATTATAAATTTGAAATAAATTATCACCCTGCCACAAATCTTGATTGGGGTTTCCATGAGTAGCCCACTAGTGAAATATTCACTTGGTTAGTCAAGAAAGTGATAAGGGGGCCACAGAAATGAGTAATTGTTCTTAGAATGATCTAAGCTAGTTTATTATATGGCTTAGGAATATCACTCAAAGTTTCTGTGTTTTGAAGCAAGTACTTTGAAATGACCACCAACAGTAATTCCATTTGCCATCTTTGTGGCCTATTTTCACAGGCAAACCGCCACCAATGCTTACCAGGTAGCTCAGGTATAGTTTTTATTGGTAACAAAGGAGACATCAGGGACAGAGGCAAAAGATGTCTCAACAAAATAACAATCATGAATTCCAGAATGCCAGCAATGGGTCTTTCTATAGCACTGTAAACACTGTATCCTGACAAACTGGAGAAAGATGTTAAATAAAATGCTTGTATCACAGTGTTCATTAGCAATCTCGTGAAAGTTCTTAATAAGAAAGGATTGTTTAGGAAGGAAAAAAACTATTCACTCAACTTATTGTGGTAATTTCTTGCATTCCATCTCTTCTAAATATACTTAGGAAAATTAGACTAACAGAATGGGCGTGGATTGGTTTGATTCCTCATGAGTGATCTTAGTGCCACAGATTAAGTGCCACTTACATTGGATTGTTGTATCATATGTAGTTGCTGTTATCAATTTGAGGAAGAACAAAAACAAAGAGAAAATAGGGAAAGTGAAAAAATATAAAGGGACAAATGAATCCTCACCTTGGATGAAGCCTTGGCTCCAGGGACCCAGCAGTCCTCAGATTCATAAGAAACTTCGGATCCTGCTACTCACTGTCCCTTCTCCAACGCTTCACTCATCCCACCACATGCCTAGTTTACTTAATTGACTTTCCATGAGATCTACCATTCCCTGGGGGCCTCCATTCCCTTTTGCATTTTCAGCAGGAGTTAAGCTGATTAAGAAGTGGGTGACTCTGAGTGTACCATTTATATCCCTTGCCAATGGAACTTCTGAGAAGCCTGGTTTTAGCCTAATGAATATGGTATATCCAGTCATCTTGTCCGGCACTTATATTCACATATTTTTTAAGTAAGCTCTAGACCCAACATGGGGCTTGAATTCACAACCCTGAGATCAAGAGTCATATGCTCTACCAACTGAGTCTGGCAGGCACCCCTAGATTTTTGTTTAATTTTGCCTGAACTTTCAATTATCAAGCATTTTCAGAGCATCATCCAATTAAATTATTAATTTATTAAAATCTTATTGAGCATTTATTCTATAGCAGTGATCCCCTTATGATATGTTGGACATTAAGCAGTGAGCAAGATAAGTGTGTTCTATGCCTGCAGACAACATGTGGTCCTGCATGGAAGCAAGCATTATATAAAAAAGTTCGATGAAATTTGATGACTGTTATATATACAATGATTCTGGAGCTCACTGTAACTATCATCAAGAGCATCAACAAATCATGTCCTGTTTTAACCTGCAGAAGACTGGTCGGAAAACGAATCCCAGACCCTCTCCTGAATTCTGATTCACACTGGCATAAATTCCTGACACGCAAAGAAATTAGAACAATTAAATTCAGGGCACTTGGGTGGCTCAGTCGGTTGGTTAAGCATCTGACTTCGGCTCAGGTCATGATCTCGTGGTTTGTGGGTTCCAGCCCCGCGTCAGGCTCTGTGCTGACTGCCAGCTCAGAGCCTGGAGCCTGCTTCGGATTCTGTGTCTCCCTCTCTCTCTGACCCTCCCTTGCTCACACTCTCTATCTCTCCCAGAAATAAATAAACATTAAAATTTTTTTTTTAAAAAAGAACAATTAAATTCTTTGTCCTCAAAGCAATCTACTGAGGCATTCTCCTGACATATCTAACATGCACACTTTGTTTCCCATCCGTGTAAATCCTGAAAACGTAATGTCAGACACAGTAGAAATATCACAGAATAAGGACTGCCCATTAAATCAGAGACAGCAACGCAATTTCAAGTCAAAGGCTAATCTACACTTTGTTGAGAAAGATTCTTGAGTCACATTTGAGACCAGCAAGAAAAAGGACCAATAAAAGTATGAGTGATGTGAACATAAGAAGAATAACTTTATTTGCCAGCCCTGTGCTAGATGGAGTATATCCTTCTGGACTAGACTGAGAACACCTCTACATGACTGAATTTCTTGAGGGCTAGACAGGGACCTGGTCATTTCTGCAGTTATTTAGGGGCTTAATCATTGTAAATGGGAGGGCAATTCTAGATAGCCTCCCTCTACTGAGAATTATCACTAGGAAAATTCTTTGTAATTTAACTCCATTCCATATTTTTTTAATGGAAGAAGGTTTGTTGGGAATTTTCTTAGAAAATGACTTATCGCTCTGTACCTCATTACCCAGTGATAAAACTACATCTTTCTATTTCCTATGATGTGTCTCACATTCATATGTTGATGTTATGATTTTTTAAATTCATACTCCACCCAGAAAAGATGAAGGAGCCAAATGCAGAAAAAGTAAGCTATATCAATTTGGCAAGGTATGACACGTGTGCATTAAAGGAGGAAACTTTTTCTTCCACTTTTTTTCTTGTATTTATCCAACAATTCAAGTACTTATGGGATAAAAAAAATCATAGAGTAGAGAGAAAGAAGAAAAGATATGCATTTGTACTCTAATAAACCATGTGCAACCTCTCATAAAACTTCCAAGTTCTTATAATTTTTTCTCCATTAAAAACATTTTGTTGGTATGAATGTATAATAATTGAATTTTTCACCTGAACAAAATGGCAAATTATTGTGATGTTTTTTCTAATAAGATTTTCTTTGTTTCTTAAGGAAAAAGCGTTTTCACAATTTTCCCTTTTACCAGCACATTTCTTGGGTCTTTCTCCCACAGCGCACTGTTTGTTCTGAGCACCTTGTCATTTCCCCTGTTTATTTAGCACTTCCCTAAGTGCTTGTAAAAAGCCTTTCAAATAATCATTCAACCATATTAAAATTTTAGAAGAGAACGCAATCAGTAGTTTTGGTGGGGACAGGGTGGGCAACATTAAAAGAAAATTGTTAATGTTGTCTATACGATTTACATTGATTCATGGTGAAAAATGTTTCTTGGTTTATTGCCTCCATCTGAACAGCAAATCTACGTAGAAAATCTGATCAAAGCACACTCTTTAATAATGCATCATGTCTCACTATTGACATTCGTAAGTTGTGTTGACTTTTACAACACTGGTAATGGTAGGAGAAGCCTAACATTAATAAGTAGACTGATATTTAAAATATATATGCTCCACCTGAGTATTTGGAAAGTCACTTGAATGCTGTCTTGGGTCAAATATATTGTCAGAAAAAAAAAAAAAACCTCTCCCAGTGGGTGATGGGATAAATGTAGATAAATGTAGACTAGTGTTTGTCTTTATGCATTTTCTTCTCATCAAGTAGGAACATGCTGCTGTGTTGCACTTTAGCTATTGGGTGCCCAGCAGATTGGTCATGAAGTGGCTGATTTGTGAGTGGTGAGGTTTCTGATTTCAACACCAGCAAAGGTGTTCCAAGAGTGTTGTCTCCTCAGTCGGTATTCTAATAACCTTTCAGCACTGAATTGAGATAAAGCAATGGACACTACTAATAGAATTTGCTGCAGGGAGCCCCGTGGTGAATTGCTGACTTCACCATGAACCCTAGTGGTAAAGGACACTAAAACAAGGCTCTAGTGAAGGAAAGACAAGTGAATGGAACATACAGAGGAAATACAGCTTTTAAAAATTATTCTGCATATTCAGAGAGTGTGTAAAACATCATGTGATCTTACCCACAACAACTTTGTTCGTTACATCTGGTGTCCTCTCAGGTTAAATGACCACTATGGCAATGCACGTGCTTTTATGTGGCTTTGTGGTACTTAAGATGGTATTATACATTATAATAAACAAAATGCTGGAATGTCACAGTTGGCTAAATTCCTATCAATTATGAACTTAATTTTTACACACATTTAATACTTATCTCATTTCAGACTTTGCTATACTGAGAAATTTTCTTTTAAAGAAAAATGGTTTATACAGTTCACTTCCTGCCATAATCAAGGTCTTTCTAACCTGATATCTGAAGGTTATGCTTCAGTGAATAATTCAGTAGGTTAGTGAAACTCTGGCAGCAAAGAAAGTGCTAATCTTAGATGGAAGCTGTGAGGGATATTAAGAAACAATTGCAAAAAGTGACATATTTAATAGAGAAAGATTACGCTGTGCTACATCTATTTAATTTGAATTGATAAATTTTGCCAGTATTTTATGAGATGCAGACTAGAAATTATATGAAACTTCGGAGTGTCACTTCAGTCGAGGAGAGAGAATAAAGACCTTAAAAAATGTTTTATTGTGCTTTGGAAGACTTCTGTCCCACGGACGAGAATTTTGAAGAAACTGAAAATGAATTCTGTCAGACTTTATTAATTTGAATTAAAAAATAAAGGAATATAGAAGGTGATTTACCAAAAGGTATACAAGGTATGGAACTAAAAAGAAATCATGTCATGTGAGTCCTGGAAATCAGGGAATTCCTTCTGGACTGTGGCTGAATGGGATAGGCTTCCCTCTCCATTTTTCAAGGGAGATTTAGTTGGTCTGCCTGAGACAAGTCTAAAATTATGAATAATTGCAAGTGTGAAAATGATAGTGGGCAGTTTGTGGCCTTAATCACTAAATAGATCCGCGTATGAACCCATCTCTGACATTTACAATTATCTTTTGGCAACGTGTTCACCTGATACCTTTTTTAAAAAGGAAGCATAAATTCTTCTAATGCTTAATCTAGCAATAGTTAATTTAGGAAATTTAGAATGGAACATTTATTAACAAATTAACTTAAACAGTATTTATGCGTGGGGGAAGATGTCTAGTGTAAAAGATCTCAGGGTCTCTACCCAGAATATATTCCATGAAAAGTAGGAGAATAATCTTGGGATTATAACAAAATACTCTTGAGAGAAAGACATACTCTGTCTTCTTCTTGGCTAGTCACGATATAATTTACATGTTAAAAATCTGCAATGTCCTGCAGGAAAACGAACAAAAATTGTTTAAATGTATATTAAGCAAAATCACATTGCTTAAACATTTAACATTTCTCCAATTTATTTGACTTCCATACTCAATCCCATTCTACATAAAACAAACATTTTGGAAAATATGTTTTTGTCAATTGCTCCCTTTTCTGTTGAAATTTTCATCTTTCCAAAATTCAGATATTTCATTCACAACCCTCAGTGTGATGGTATTTGGAGGTAAGACTGTTAGAGACTAATTAGGTTTTAATGAGGTCTTGAGAGTGGAGCCCCTCGTGATGGAATTAGTGCTTTCATGAGAAGACAAGAGACACCGGACCTCCCCATCCTCAGGCACATGTACCCAGGAAAGACCTAGGAAAGACCACAGTAAGAAGGTGGCCATCTGCAAGCCAGGAAGAAGGCTCTCACCAGAGCCCAGGTCTGCTGGTACCCCGACCTTGGACTTTCAGGTTCCAGGACCATGAAGAAATCAATGTCCCTTGTTTAAGCCACCCAGTCCATGGCATGTTGTCATAATATCCTGAACAGACTAAGACAATTGCTTTATCATTTCTCCTTTTGTATACTGTTTTACCCATATCACATCCTTGGGTCACCAAAGTTTCTTCTGTCCTTAACCTACACAGGGACATACATCCCAATCTTTTATAAGGTAGGGACTTTTAAAAGTGCAAAGGACAATCGTCTTGACATTTGTTTTCACATGCAGGTTTTGCTGGTATGTATCATGGAATCATTTCCATACTGAACCTTAGTGTTCTCGCCTAACACTGAGTACGGTAACACTACAGTGCTACCGTGATGTGAAGGTTATATAAGTCACCTTATATACAAATTTAGAACAGCTGCTGAAGTCGGGAGACGATTAGTGTGTGACAGGACATTTTACATAATATCTAAATATTAAACCAACCAACTCAACTGGTACTAGTATGCATGTGTGTGCTATATTAATACCCAGCAACTTTGCAGCACTGTGTTATAGTAGGTAGCCTTAGGAAAGTCTGCTGGTTTTCTAATCCCTTTCCTTCCCAACCCTCTGGCAGATGGAGACAGGTAACCTTGCCTATTCACTTCCTGTGACAGATGCTCACATCCTACAGACTTTACTCGGTCAGGATACTCCCGCCAACTTCTGGTTGTTAGCCTGCTGTCTGTAGGCTAACTATGCCCGAGTGAGCTTTTTATCTGGTCACTTGGCCCACATGAAACAGGCTGGACATACTGGTGAAATCAATATTTACCACCCTCTGTTATTCTTTAGGAAATGACTCTTAAGAGTTGGGTGTAAATCCCCCAGCTCTCTTGCCATTGGGTGGGATAATTCTAATAAGTGCATTTCTGAGTTTCCTTGGGGGAATAAACTCACTTCTTTATTTTCCTTTGGGTGTTTACCTCACATTCTATATAAGCTGTTTGCACTTGCACTTTGTCTCAAAGTCTGCTTCTAGGAGAATCCCACCGAAAACCACTGCACCTCTGCATAAAGGGTGGGAGGAAGCTCTCTTAGTTGTGATGTACCCACACATAAACAGCTTCCCCGGAGATGCTAATGTTTCCATCAACTTACTCTGCAGTCTAAGCTTGTGACTGCAATTGTTATGAGCTCCAATTGACTCCATTGTCTTTTCCTATAAACATGAACACTTATTTTCTGGGACCAATATGAAAACTACCAAAACCAAAAAGGAATTAGCAGAGAACTGAATGTACACTGTATGCAGTAGAAGCACTAACTGTAATGTAATTGACCCTGAGTCTGAAATCATCTCATATCCCTGAATTCCACACTGAGTGGGTCCAAAGTCCTTTATGTATTTCCTGAAATTCCTAGGGGAAAAATGTAAATTTGCATAGTCACCTGTGCCTCTGGAACCAGACTTCTATGCCAGCCTCTTTAATTTTTATAAAATTCGTACTCACACAAATTATCACTCAGAATAGCGACTTTACTGAGAGCTGGGAGAGGTGGGAAGGAAGAAATAGTTTATACTGTAACAAGAAAGAGAGCCGTTGCTCTCCCATAGAGCATTGCACAATCCACTGTCTATATATTACCTGGTGACTATATTCTCTGCACTATAAAAAAAGTTTTCTGAGAGAGAAAAAGAGGGCACAATGAGAGAGAGACAGAGAGACAGAAGGAGAAAGAGGGGAGGAGTAAAACATTTTTTACACTATAACAGATTGACCCTGGCTTTAGCTAAAGCCATCCCCTGAAGGATTCTGTCTCTCATGTCCCAATCTCTCTTCCTTTCTCCTCTCTTTATATCCCCTTTGAGAACCAAATTATTTGTTGCCTAAACCCTCAGCATTTCACTATCTCCCCTAAAGTCACTGCAAGGTATTTTCCTCTCTCGAAGAAGAATTCTGGTGCTACTTCTTTACGTCTATACTGTTTATTTTACCTATATAAAGTTTATGTTTGCCTAAATAGATTAGCAACAACCAAAATAACGGGTTTTGTAATTACAATGATCTCTTTTCACTATTCCAGAGTTAATAACTATGGCTAAACTATAGTGTTTAACACAACTTTAGAAGATAAACGGGTGAATACTATTTATTAGTTATATATTCATTGTTTCTGTATTAAAGTAACATAAGTAAAATATCAAACCTAAAGGTTCAAATAAATCTTGTGTAGGAAGAAACTGCTTTCAAAAATTCTGATTCAAATTAAAATTGATATAAAAATATGATAAAGAAGTCAATAATACTTCTGCCATGGCAAACTTACATAACATGATTTACGAAGGTAGTGTTTGACTGAATGAATGAAGTTGTTGAAATATTTCCTTAGGGTAATGGTGATATATTTAACAAACAATGGCTGGGGTGACATTCATCATAATTCAGGTTCTAATTTTTTATTTTTAATTTTTATATATTAAAAGAAATACTGGCTAGTCCCAATTTTACTGTCAAATTTATTTTATCAGAGCTGATATACTACTTTCAATTAGTTGTGACTCTGCACTGCAATCAATTGTACAAAGTTTAATACTGACCCTATTAGGGAAAGTTATGTTGCCTTAGTTATTTTTCTCATTTAATATGTCATACACACCCATGAACAGATACACAGATAAAAGATGATAGATGATAGATGGATAGCTAGAGAGATGAAGGACGGCGGGGGTGGGGGGCGCTGAGAGGCTTTCAACTCTTTTAATGCATTTTCTACCTTTAAAATGTCACCTTCTACCCTTTTCTAGAGTCAGAGTCTAGAGTCTACTGTGGATCTGAAATAAAGAGAATAAATGCTAGGCTAAGTACTGCCTCGAAGAGGTTTTCTCTTCTTTATTTATTCCATAGTTCATCAATCAAGATTCTTATTCCCTAGGCCCCAAATATCAGAAAACATGACTAAAAATGACCTTCGTGTTGCTCTACTAAGCTTTCATTATTTCACACTTTTTGGATACTTATTCAGTTGCAGTTAGATGGGTTCAAACATTTGGTACAGGAGAGAGTGAAGGTCCCAGCAACCTTCCAGAACGTCTCTCAACAATACCAAGCGTTCACCCACCAAATAATTAAAGCAGGCAACGTTATGCTAAGAATCACATAAATGAAAACCAAATGGATTTTGTTTTACAACAAAACCAAATTTTATTTTTTACTTGCCCATCTTCAGAGCAAATGCAGTGAAGTGCCCACATTTATATTAAATGTTAAAATGTTTATCTGACATGGACCGAATAAGCCACAGCCTAATTTCAGGTTGTGCCATCAGTGCAGCTTATTTCAGACACTAAAATAATTAGGCAAAATCTCCTCCGTCTGCATTTTGTCTTCTACCTGGTCTTTGAATAAGATGTTATACTTTCCTCCAAAATATTGTCGGTCTATTGACTAATTTTATCCTCACAACTAACGGGTAGGATATGGCACGGCCCCAGATTTATTAATTAAGTAATAGATGAGAAAAGCACGTGGCCCTAAAGAATCCCAAGTTTCCATCCCAGTCCTTCCATTTTGATTAAGTCCCCCATCACCTGGTTGGCTAGGAACAAATGGTTCTATGAAGCAGCAGCAGCTAGAGAAGCATTCATTCAGCTGTAGACCTCAACCACCCAACCATTTTCTTAAAGCAACTGTGCTTTCACCTTTGCACCAGATAAAACACTCAGTCAACACACCTCCCCAATCACTGCTATTGACAGAAAAACAAACAAAAGAACGACCCATCAGCTTTTGTCCAAAACATGTGATTCACTGGCTCTCTTTAGACACCACACAGAAAGAACATTTGTCTTGTAAGATACCAGCCTTTCCACTTCTGCCCTAAATCCTGTAATTTTCACTTACCTTCTATTTCATTTCCTCTCCATCCATCCATCTCCTCACTTCTGCCTTCGAGCGCACCCAGGACATTTACTATTAAGAAAAAAAAAATCAACACTGCTGCTTCCAACTCGTATGTATTTTATTTTTTCTCCCTTTGTGTTTTCAAAAACTTAACTTTCCACCATCTGTCTCCAGATAAACTTTAAATGATACATATTATAAATACTCGAATATACATAACATTTGAAATATATTAGATAGCACTCAGTGAAAAATACTTCTTTCTCCCAACAATCGCCCCGCCTCGTTTCCCAGGGGCAATCACTTTTATCAGGGTACACTTCCAGAGGTAGTCTAAATGTATTTAAGTATATATGTTTATATCCTGATTTTTTTATGCAATCGATTACATACAATGAGCATCGTTCATGAGTTGTTTTTTTCACCTGAGATTAATTTTCTTGAAGCTGCAGCATTATCAGTATATACGAAAGGACCTAGGCTTATTTTTGATGTTTCTTTTGTCTGTTTATTTGCTTTAATAGCTGCTCAGTCACTATATAGCAGTAGCATAATTTATTTACCTGTTGAGGATTGCTTAGGTGTCTCAAAATTTTGACATTTCAGAAGCGCCTGGTGGCTTAGTTGGTTAAGTGTCCAGCTTTGGCTCAGGTCATGATCTCACAGTTCATGGGTTCGATCCCCGAGTGGGCTCTGTGCTGACAGCTAGCTCAGAACCTGGAGCCTGTTTCAAATTTTGTGTCTCCCTCTCTCTCTGACCCTCCCATGCTCACACTCACTCTCGTGTACTCTCTCTCTCTTTCAGAAATAAATAAAACATTAAAAAATTTTTTTTTAATTTTGACATTTCAATAATAATGCAAAGGCTATAGTCTATAGATGTCATTGCTCACAAGAGCAAGTATATATGCAAGATCAATTTCAAGGCATAAAATTGCTTATTTAAAAACAAAACAACCTGGGTGGCTCAGTCAGTTAAATGTCCAACTTCGGTTCAGGTCATAATCTCGTGGTTCATGAGTTTGTATATTTTAAAATATTTAAAGACTTTAAAAAATAAAACAACTTCTTTTTATTATTTCCTTGCAATGTAATTTTATTTATTTTATTTATTTTTTATTTTTCAAAAAAAATATTTTAATGTTTATTTATTCTTGAGAGACAGAGAGAGATAGAGCATAAGCGAGAGAGAGATAGAGAGAGAGAGACACACAGAATCCAAAGCAGGCTCCAGGCTCCGAGCCATCAGCACAGAGCCCAACGCAGCGCTTCAACCCACAGACCACAAGATCATGACCTGAGCCAAAGTTGTACACTTAACGGACTGAGCCACCCAGGCGCCCCCCAGTGTATTATATTTTTTTTAAAAAAAATTTTTTTTAATGTTTTATTTATTTTTAGGAGANCGAGATCATGACCCAAGCGAAAGTCGGACGCTTAACCGACTAAGCCACCCAGGCGCCCCTATTATATTTTTTAATTAAAAAAATTTTTAAGTTTATTTATTTGTTTTGAGAGAGACAGAGAAGGCACGAGTGGGGGAGGGGCAGGGAGCAAAGGAGAGAATAAGAGAGAGAATCTTAAGCAGGCTCCCCATTGTCAGCACAGAGTCCAGCATGAGGCTTGAACCCACGAACCATGAGCTCATGACCTGAACCAGAATCAAGTTAGATGTATAACTGACTGAACCCCCCAGACACCCCTCTCCCAACGTATTATTGAATTATTCTCGGCATTAGTCAAAATCATCTTCACTCACTAATCTTCACTACCCTCTTGTGTGACTGACTTTCTGCTGACATTCATTTTGCACCCTTTTCTTTAATTACCCTGACCACTATTTCCACAAACTCAGGTTATCTTCTTTTTAGTTAACCAGAATTCTCCCCCTTTGTGAACCATTCTCCAATTCTTCATTCCTTGATAATATGCCCTTGTTTCTTAACACCTCCACAAAATCTTGTTTACAGTGAGCTCTCATGAGACCTTTACTGGTCTCAACTTTATGAAGTAGTTATTTGTATTAATATTACAGTTCCCACCTGGTTTCGTAGAGAGCAGTCTATACCTTTTTTGTTTGTTTGTTTGTTCCTTAGCTGTGCTTAGCACAGACCTGTATATTTGATAGACTCAGTAAATGTTTGTTGAATGAATATCCGTATTATTAAGTAAATGAATGAAAATGAATGAATGAGTAGATGAAAGATATCTAAGTTTTGCAGAGAATCACATTTAATTCACTCAGAGGCCTAAGTACATCCTTCTGGACTTTTCAGTTTGTATCCACTTGATAATGTTTATCTGCAATGCTTTTGTTAAGTGAATAAAGTCTTAGGGTACTCCACTTACCAAAACCCTGAGATAGAAATTGTGATTTCTTCAAGGTAGCATTATTCACATGCATTTGACATCCAAATAAAGTTGTCGTTAGGAAAATTTTATTCTACTATGGTCATTCATAGGGGCTCTAGTTATGAATTCCTAGGCAGTATTTGAAAACAAATGCAGTGTTCTTGAAAGAATGTCTCTTCAGTTCATCACTACTTGAGGAAGTTTTGCCTTCTTTGCATCCCCTCGACTGGGATTTGGAGTAAAAAACCCAGGGCTCCATATAAAGCAAATTACAGGGCTTCTGATTAGTTCTATGAGAATCATACAATTGAAAGAACCACGATTATAAGGCACTGCTAACCTCATTTGCTGTCCCCACTGCACAAATAACAGAATGTGGAATCTTATGAGATAAAGCTCTGTGCTTCCTCACAGGCAGCGCATGGAAACCATTTTCTTGTTTCCAACTCAAAGGATCAGGTCAATTGTGCAATATTATAAGTATTAAGAGGGGGTTGAAAAAGGTTTAGCCATTCTCAAATTGTGTAGGAAAGAAACTATTTTAAATGCAGTTTACAGGATACTGCAGTATAGAAAAAAGGCCGATGCATTATAAATTACAACGAAGGGGGCTTGTCCTAATTCTACTTCTTTCTCACATTGTCCAGGTCCTTTTCCTCTCTGTCCTCCATCTTCTCAATGAATAAATAATGATTTAGACTAGAAAATGTGAGGGTCCATTTAAGTCCTAATGATCTATTTAGGAGTGGGAGCTCGGCAGATAGAAAACCTGCCTCCCAGATACAGCTCCACTATTTCGTGCTAAGTGAGTCTTAGCAAGTTATTTAAGTCTGTGAGCTTCTGTTGCTTTCTCTCTCTTTTTTTTTTAATTTGGAGCTAATGATGCCTACTTTATGCAGTTATTTTAGGGTTAAGATAAAACAATATGAAAAATAGTTTTATATTCACCCTTTCAAATTGTAGCTAGTATAGAAGTATAGTTATTGCTTTTTCTTTTTTTATGTTTAAATGTTCACTTATTTATTTTGAGAGAGTGTGTGCAAGTGGAGGAAGGGCAGAGAAGGAGAGGGAGAGAATCTCAAGCAGGCCCTGTGCTGTCAGCACAGAGCCTGACGTAGAGCTCAGTCTCACGAACTGTGAGATCATGACCTGAGCCCAAATTAAGAGTTAGGCACTTGTCCAACGGAGCCACTGGGGGCCTCTCTTATTTTTTTTTCTTAATTTTGAATAAAGACCATTCTCATTCTTAGGGCTCTGTTGTTTTTTAGGAAGCCTGTGTGGTGAATAAGCATGATGAGTCTTTTCAATGATGATTGTTTACCATAACCTCAGCTCTATTTTATGTACAAGGCTTAAAACTCTGGAGATGTCATATTTTACCTACAAGCTTTCAATACTTCCAGGAAACAAACAGACAAAAAAATAGAGAAAAGAATAAATGATAATATAAAAATGCCAAATACCATGCAGGAAAATTTGAAAATAAGCCAACTAATGCCAAGAAATGCTAAAACATTTCCAGATTCCATATAGTTGTTGCCATCATCATCATCATCGTCGTCATCATCAGTAACATTTTACATTTGAGTTCCAGACCATTTTCTAATAATTTTGCATGCATTAACTCAATATTAAATTGAGTCCACTTTAATATTAAAGTCAGGTATGTGTCATTTTAATTTTACAGGCGAAATTATGAGGAATAGTTTATTTGGTCAAAGTCACATTAGTGGTAATGTTGTCATGTTAGGAATGTTGTCAGTTTAGTAATATTGTTTAGTAATGTTTTCATTTTAGTTCACGTAGTCCAATTCGCAATCTGAGATTATGAATGTAAATTATCTAGCCCTTGATTTGTTGATTAACAAAAATATAACTCAATAGTAAGAATTACTCCAGGCTCACAGAAATAAAATTCAGTATTAAAACTTTTTTGCTACTCCAACCACTCTTTTGAATTTATCATTTCTGAGGAGGATTAATACTGATGTCAATTGCAGTTTGGGGGCCATGAGCAATAACCACAATAGTGGTTTCAGGACCAAAACAGTATTAGTACAGAGCATTAGTGCATAAAAGATATTTCTAAGCATCAAAAATGTAAAGTATGCATTAGCCAGTTACTTTCTTTGTTTTCTTTCCTTTGATTATTTGCATGTCTTAAAAAAAGTGCTAATAAATATGAGAGGGAGGTTGGAATGGTGAAAAATGCTCTTTACTAAGCCTGTGTGCCTACTCTGAAACAGTAATAGTAGGTTATTACTTATTACTTTTTATTTCTTTATACAAGTGTGAAGATTGACACCATTTGTCATTTCGATGATTTATTTTATTTGGTTATAGGATGTAACATTTTCATAATCAGTAACATTTGTCTCTTTTCCAATTAAGAATTAAATGAAAAGCCTAAATCCATCAGACATTATTATTGCCCTAATGCTACCAACTGGAAGCAATTTGAAATTTTGAGAAACTAACTTGCCTTAAATGCTTTAGGCTTAAAAAGCTTTTAGAATCTAAGGGCAATTATATCATTGATTTTAACAACATGGATTGGTCAAAGACTCAAAGTGGTAAAGGTTGTGTTTCACTGAGCGTGATTTATTTACTTTTCATATCACAAAATTCTATTTTATTTTAAAAAATGACAGGTTACTTGACATGTGGCTGGCTAACATTACTGTGAGCATGGTAATCTAGAATTAAAGGACCATCCACACAGATCACCACAGAGAATGAGAGAAAACTATTTCCTCAAACCTCAAAGACACCGAGTTCATTTACATATGATCAAATGTACTGAATGGGCTTAAACAATTTACCAAAAGCAAAGTAATCACGTTTCCTTTGCTCATGTGTGTTTGCTCTTACAGGACTTTGGTAGAGGGGCTGTCATTTACAAATGAACCTTTGTATGCGTATGTCACAAAAGATGAGGAGTGCTATTGTCACAGAGATCCTTGCACTTTAGGATGCCGTTTCTTGGGAAAAGAATAAGCGATCCTGTCTTCCAGTGTTAGCTATGTGCTTGGAAACTCAGAGCTTCACATTAAACTGGCTCTTGAAATCTTGCCATCCCTAGATTTAAGGCAGTTATAAGTCCTTTGTTTTAAATCTAGCTTGTTCTTAAGGAAGAGCAGCCTTCTGCTTTCTGCCTGAAGAGTTTGAAGTCCCAGTTTCCTGGAAAGCACTTGAACAAGATTCACAGGAAACATTCTGTTCTCTAGCAAAAGGAGGAAGGAGGAAATAAAATTATTAGATTTCTAATAGGTAATTAGCAAATAGTTCCCCATAAAACAAGCATCCACATGTAAGAGAGCAAGAAAAGGAGTCCTCTTAAAAGTGGATAGTTTTTTCATTTCTTCCTTTAAAAAAAATTCTTAACTATGTATGTTTATTGGGCCTGCATTTTTGGCATAAATTGCATTGTATAAAATTCTAGTATAAAGTTAAGTATATGTATATGTCTGAACACATATATCTATTTATGTCCATATAGATGGGTATGGGTATCCATATAGTAGATGTAGATATAAAGAAAGAGAGAAAAAAAAAGAAAGAAAGAGAGAAGAAAGAAAGAAGAAAAAAGTGGAGAAAAGAGACAGATCTTTATGACTTGGGGATCTTGGAGGATCTGGTAACCACTTAATTTGCTTTCATATCCTTTGCTTCCTAGTAGTCTTAGGGCTAAGTGGCGCATTCTTACCTGATTCAGAAAAAAAGGAAAATCTCCTACCTCTTGTCTAACTCTCCAGTTAAATCCCTACCAACAACCTGTGCTTAGTCTCAGAGCATCTGTAATAATGCTAGGGATTACATTTAATTCTACTCTGGAACTGAGAATGCTCATTCACTTGTTTTTCCTCATAGGTAGAAGGAAATTACAAAAATCAAATCAATTCAATCAATAGGCTGTGTTTTAAAATCTATAATAAAACACACACACACACACACACATACACACACACAAAGAAATGTGGACTGATAATAAAAGGAATATTCAGGAAAATATAGATTGACATAAGAGTATTATGAAACACCAGTTAGGGGATACATGTTCAAATTGTGAAGATGAACATTTTTTTTCATAGAGCATCATAAATGTTCAAGTTGTCCTAAACCTAAAAAAATATATAATTTTATCTCCACCTAGTGGATACTGATGGTAAAGCAAGTATAAGAAGTAAAATCTGAGGAATTCCTACCATTTAATAGCAAAGCAGGTTTGCTATAAAAATCTTGGAAATGAACCCCAAATTGGTTTATGATGTCCTGAGAAAAATCTAAGGAATTCTAGGATACTCATGTGTTTTATTTTTTTTAAATCTAGGACCAGATTATTTTCTCTCTAGATATTAGAAAATGGTCCCTGCCCCTCTTTATGGGCAAGATGTCTTTGCTGAACATTAAACCAACTTTATATTTGTACATTTGAACAGTGTATTGCAGCTGGTCTTATATAGGAAAACATGAACCCTAAATGGAATTGGGGTTGTTTTATTTGATTTGGTGGATATTCGGGTGGGTATTGCCTCAAATTTTTTGTCTAAAGAAAACAGGGAGGTTGATGTTTAACATTGAAAGCTGAAGAGAATTCCAGGTAAAATAAAAAATAAAGGATAAAAAGAAGACCTTAGATTGTATTAAGAATCTGCCTATTTGTCATTATTTTGATGCTAATGAAGGCAAAGCTGAACACTCAGGCATACTCATTCAGGACCAAAGATTTTAAGTAGCGGTTATTTGCTGTAACTTAATTTATTAAAAAGAAGTGGAAGAAGAAGAAGAAGAAGAGGAAGAAAAAGAAGAAAGGAAAAACTAATATTTTTTAACCAACCAAAGCATTTTTACTCTAAGAGCAAATGAAAAATTTTATTTTTGCTTTCTCCTTTAAGCGTTCAAGGGAATGTTATAAATATTTAAAAGCTGTGATTTACGGCTATAAGATCTAGAAGTAGTGGACTGAGGTAATCTGCACCATGTAATATATTTAGCACAATAATGTTCATCACAAAGACAGATATCTGGGGTCTGTGTTGGGGGGGAGGGTAAAAATGCACTTCCTGGAAAGCCAAAGAATAGATAGCATTAAAATACGATGATTTCCAAACACAAAAAATGTACACCTCAAATAAATTATTGCTAGAAAACCAAGTTCATTGGTAGTTTGTAAAAAATTGTTGGGACCAAACTAAGGAATACTTAAAACATCAAAATTTTGTTTGAAAAATATGGAGAGAGAATAAAACAAAAGAAATAATTCTTTAGCTTTGAACGGTGAAAAGTATTGGAAGCTATAGATTCTCCATAGTAAATAAGGATGAAGACAAATAATTGATAGGCTAGGTATCTACACATATAGAAAGGTATATTAATATTAGCAAAAAATATGTAATAATAAGAAATATACCATTAAAAGCTGTAATTGTAAGTGAAAAGTAAAATAAAATAGCAGCAGAAAAATAAATAAAATTCCAGAATATTCCAGCAACTGATAAGTTGAGATTTATTTTTTTTTGTGCTTTTATTGTTTTTGGTACTTTATATTTCTCCTTTGTTTTGTTTTTAATTTCCCATACTTCTTACATATGACTTATTCCATTCCTTCCATTTAGAAATTCTGTGACACATTAGTTGTTATTTTACAGGTCAGGCTGTCTAAACCACAGTTTCAATTGATAGTTTCAAATATAATTTAAATAAAATTTCCTGTCCAATTTTGCTTTCCCTTTGATTGAAAGCTAATTTATAACCCTACGACCCACCATCCTGTTTATTTATTTTTATTATTTCTCACAATCCTTTACTAGCTTTGTATTCGGAAAAGGTTTTGGATTACATTTTCATAATGTTAGCACATTTAATTTCCTGCTACTTAATTTTACTATTTTCAAAATTGGCATTAAAAACAATGTTCTAGTTTAATAACAATTTTTTGAGGCTTGAAAATGTTACTAAAGATTCCTCTTTTAAATTTAAACATTGTAATAGGCAAATTATCCAAAGATCAGAAAACTGCATTATGTATATCAGTATTTAGTACAGTTTTTCAGGCCTATGTCACGGTAGGAGGGAAAGCAAATTTAGTCCCATAGTTGCTTCCAATATGTAGTAATAGCAATGAAACTTTTTTCTATGTATCCCTGCAAGTGTTTTTGAAATTTTTCCTAGGCATTCTTCTCATTTCTTGAGAAACTAAATATAGATACTATGCCTGCTGTTGTCCTTCTACTAAAGATTTAAATTTAAGAAATAATAAATGCCTGTCTAGACAACCCTAAAATTGTTTTAGTTACTGATGTATGGATGACTGATAAATGTCATCTTTTCTGCCTGCAGTGCATTTTGAATCTACTCTGCTGACATTTGTCTATAGCTGACCTGTGTCTGCATTTTAGATTTACATGAAACATTTAAGTTTTACAACTATAAACTTTCAATTTCATTATTCCTACTCTATATCCAATACAATAAAACAATTAGATCCTCTACCATGTTTCTTCTTCCTCACATGGATATTTTTAATTAAACCAGCAGGGAAGATTGTAATCAAACGAAAGGCAATGGAATTTACTTCATCCCTTACATAGTGAAACAATTATTAAATTCCCTAGCTTCATATTTCTCATACCGATAAAATTAAATCTGCAGCTCTGTTAGGAAGGTCAGGAAAAAAAAAAAAAAGCAGTTCCAAGTAATCAAAGCCTATAGGTCTCGAGTACAATAATGCAAAATATATAACTCTGTCGTCTAGGAAATTGTTAGCTTACTTCTGCAGATATTGTTATCAGTTTTCCTCATTTTCACTTTATTGGGAAGTGTTCCTATATTTTACACATAATAACGGAACAGTAGCCCTTAGAAATGTGGTTATAAGAACTAATTAGGTTATTTCTGAACAATGTTTTTATAGAATAATGGCTTACCTTGAGATGACCCATGATTCTACTGAAAGAAATAGTTTTCTTTGCTTTTGCTATAGTATAAACCAAAAAAAAAAAAAAATTATCAAGAACATGAATGTGAAGAAGAGTTTTTCAGGCTATCTGCCTGTGAGTCTTTTTTAGACAACTCATTAGTCTGATACACAATGACATGTGACATTCCCACTTCTCACCCTTTACACTGTTTAAAATGCTTGGACAAGTTTAAAAATTTTTATAGAAAACAATCCTCCTTACCTTTTAAGTATACAGAGTAAACAATTTACATAATTCTAGCCAATAAAGAAACAAAGATAAAGTGGCTATGCAAGTGAAAACTCCAGTAAAATGAGCAATGATTCCTGACAGTCCTCCATCTGATTTAGGTTTGCATCAGACATTCAGCTGGCAATGGCCAGGGAAGATGTTCTTTCTGTGCATATGTTTCGTTTACAGTGCGTATCTCCAGTGTATCCGTATTTGTCTCCATCATTTGACTGTGAGATTAAGAGCAGAAAATATAACATTTATCACCATCAAATACTTCACTCATGGTAAGCACTCAACGAGCATTAAATGAATTAATGAATTAATTACTATTAAAAGAATGAATCAGGATAGTGATAGTTGAAATGTGGATTCTGTAACCAAATCCAAACTCCATTCCCTTTCACATTAAAATATCAGAAATGCGTGTTAACTTTCTGCAGGATACTATAAAGGAACCTGAAAATCATAAGTGAGATTGAGCAGCTGATGAATGCCCAGAGACCCTGAAAACAAAGGGAAGAAAACCTTCTAAGTGACTGGTATATTTGGATGAGATGAGAAGAAGCAAAAATAACAATGAGGATGGGTATAATTTTACAATATTTTGATTATGAGTTGAAGCTTTAAGCTATGTTAATGAAGGAACTTAATGAAAATTAGGCTGCAATCCTAACTTCATGACTCTTCTTTATGATTTATTTTGTGTGGATTCAAAAACGAATCCATTTTCTGCGAGGAATGCAGCCTCTAATTTATGAGATGATTTATATGGGCAGATGCAGACAACGTTGGCTGAAGCTGGTATTTGGTCAGGCATCCAGGAAATGGAGTTTTATCTGTGGTAAATGTGACTAGAGTCAATGCAAATTTTTCAGACAATATAATTAGTAAGATGATAATGATTTTTGAAAGCAATTTACAAAGATAAATTATGCTATCTTGGACTGTTTGGGATATGGATATAGGAAATCAAGAATAGAGTACAAAAAAAAGCAAAAGTAAATCTTCTCAAGAAAAAAAAAAAAAGAATATTCCCCAAAGGGGAAATAATAAATGAAATAAAACAAAATGTAGGTGAATCCATTATTATTCTCCTTAAAGGGATTATTAACATCTTCATTAATTTTTAGTTATTATTTTTCATCAATTTCTTGCTTAAGCACTACTAGTTAACATAAATGAAAAGTGGACACAAGATTCCTTGCAAACTGAAGAGATAATAAATGAGAAGATAAATTCAATAAATTTACCCAGAATGCACTACAGAGAGATGAAAACAAAAAAATATGAACACGACTTTGAAATATCAAGGCTAGAATGTAAAGATACTAGAAATATCTAACAGATGTTGTAAGTTTAACTTTTGATATGGTGAAGTAAGTTTTCAGTGGACTAACCTTCCAACAGCTATTTATTGTTATAAATTCTGGGCAAAATACCATAAAACAACTACCTTCTCATTTAAAGAGTGAACAGAAGAAAGCCTGCTTTGCATGAGACCAGAGAATTGGAAATGGAGACTCAAGAGGTGCTTTCCTGTCCTTGTGGCTTTGGCCTGAGGGCAGGCTGAGATTGCAGCAGGGCACAGCTCCTAGAGAAAATCTGCCATCTTTCTGGCCTCTGGAAAAGGAAGACAAGACAACAAGAGACGTCAGATAGCAAGGGAAGAATTTGCAAAAAAGAAATCCAGAAAAAGGGAGCTCAGTTCCATCGATAAAATCCATCCCAGTCCTGGACACTGGACCCAGCATGTAAGAAGTCTATAAACCTCCCAGCTAATGAAGACTCAAACTGAGCTGCCCATAGCAGTTGGACCAAATTTTGCTGCTTGAGTCTAACTACATTAATTAGATGAACAAAAGGGTCATATTTTTTGGAGGAAGCTAACAGAATCCAAAGACTCCACAACTTAATATTCAAAACATAAATAATGCAGTTGCAAATTGCTCAACACACAAAGAACTCAAGAGCTGTGGTTTGTTTAAAAGACAAGATAATCAACAGCAAGACTGTGAGATGGTACAGATGTTGATATGAGATAAGAATTTTAAAGCAGTCAGTATAACTCTGCTCAATGAGATGAAGGAAAATCTTTTTGTAATTGAAGAAAAGATAGTAAACTTTCAGCCACAAATAGGGAGTATAAAAAAGAATTACGATTGAACTGTGCCCTACCAAAAATATATTGGAGTCCCAACCGCTGGTACCTGTGAATGTGACTTCATTTGGAAGTAGGGCTTTTGCAGATATAATTAGTTAAGATGTGGTCATAAGGGATTAGTGTGAGCTCTGAATCCAATCACTAGTGTCTTCATAAGAAAAGAGTCAAACACAGAAGAGGCTGAGGTGAGAATGCCCCTCGAAGAGGCACACAGAAATTCATGTGAGGCTACACAAGGGAAGAACACTGAAAACCGCCAACAATACTGATGGACCGTGGTTCTATTAACATCTTGACTTCAGACTTCTTGAGCTGGGACAGAATCAACGTCTATTGTTTGAAATTACCCAGTCTGTGGTAATTGATTTGCAGCTGCCTGAGGAAATGAAAACAATCATCAAATGGAAATTTTAAGTTGTTATATATATGTAACACATATATAATTATATATATATAATTTTACCATTCACTGCATGGGCATAATAGCAGAATAGGGATGATAGAGCAAATAGTAACTTTGCAACAAATCAATGGAAGGTATCCAACCAGAAGAACATATGGTGACGTGCTAAAGAAGCAAAACGTAGAAATGAACGTTGAAAGGCATAAGACAATGTAACTCAAGTGAGTAACTTTCATTCTACCAATATATATGATTTTGAAAGAAACTGCAATTTAACTATCAATTTAAGAGGAAATGTGAGAATGTACTTACAAGTTTATAAACTTTTTTTATTGGGACCAAGAAACCAATGATCAAAAGATTTTACTTTTTATTTATTTATAGGGAAATGACGGTACGGGAAAGGTACTTAACAGAAGATGTGGGGTTGACCCCTTCTGAATGACAATGAGGTCTCAGTTATAGGTATCCTGATAGATGATTGAAGTAGTTGAGAGAATATAAGGATTTTGGAATATAAGGGAAAGCATTAATAATAGAGGCATTAACATAGATATTAAAATCACAGAGGTTATTGAAAGGGCTTAGAGTGGAAGAAATAAGACAAGTCTTGTTCTAAACTTTCAGAATAAACTCATTTAAATAATATTTATTGAGCTCCTACTTGGTAACAGTCACTGTGTACAATAAAGCAAAAATAAGTAGCTGGTCTGTTTTTCAAAAAGCTCATAATATAGTAATAAATCGAGAGAGCGTCCCAGGGACTAAGAGTCAGTGGTTCTGAGGGTATGTGTTAAACAGACGACAAACACGTCAACAGAGTGGAGTTGCTGAGATGTGGTGCAGCTGAAGTTCCAAAAATGAGAGTGTGAAGGACAGGGTGTTCCCACTTCGGTAGGTACTGAAGACACAGAGGCTGCGGCATCAAAGGGAATTAATAGAGAACTACAAGTTAACAAGAAGAGACAAAAAGATGGCAGAAATAATTATATCATTTCAGAGGGGTCAGAAGAAATTGACAACAGTATGTTAGAGAATCCATAGGGTAGAAGGGAAAAATGGTCCTGAGCAATTGGTGAAAGGTTGATTTTGCCAAGGACATGATCGAGCAGAATAGAATTAAAAGAAGTAAGAAATAGATTTTTTAAATTAATAAGTTAGTTACCCAATGGGGCATCAATATGGCTAAATGAATGAAAGGAATTTCACTGAAGGTGAATGTGTATGTGACTGTGTACATGTATATGCTTGTGGGCGGTAAGTGTGCATGTGCATGCATGTGCAAGTGTGGATAGTGAGAAAAAGTGAGGTTAAGAAATATAAAGGCCAGAAAGTTAGTGTAGGCAGTACACTTTTCTTTGAAAAATTGCTTTGTTTAATTTAATAAAATCTGGTTGGAGTTGAATAGAATAGAATAAGGTATTTTCCCGAAGATTACTAACAATGGTGTAATGTTGGTATATGAGTGCAATCAATCTTAAAAGCACTTCAATTTTAAGATTTTATTTTCAACAATCCGATTATACCCACCTAGTTATTTAAAGTCAGTGCTTTTTATTTGTGACAGTGCCCTGGAACTAACATAATAACACCTTATTGTTTTTTATAAACACAATATCTGACTTAAATCAATTGTTGTCTCTCTGTTCAGCAAGTACAAATTTACAAGTATAATTTGGCAGGTCCAAATTTACATGCCATTGAGACGTCAAAGCAGGCACACATGGAGCAGAACGTAGAAGGACAGAATAAAAAGAATGTTATCATTTAGCAAGCAATCACTATCAGCACCATGATTTTCTGTAACAAGAAGAACAAAAGTATATCGTTGTATTAAAGCATAACTGAACCTGATAACATCTCTTATTGTTGTTGTCAGTTTTAAGTCAGGGACTAGGTTGCCCAAAATCAGAGATCCCATTTGTCACCATTCTGCAGAGTGCTGTGTACCTGGCTTCCTAGGTGATACGAGTCACTGGAATGGGGGCAGGTAATCCTTTAATCTACTCAGTTTTAATAACTTAATATCTAAACCAGTTCCTCAAAGAAATAGAAACTTTTTTAAAAGTTTTTAATAATGTATAGTCATCTAAAAACTGGAAAACATAATTGAAAGAAATTAATCAAAACATCATTTCAAGGGGTGCCTTGGTGGCTCAGTCAATTAAGCGACTAACTCTTGGTTTCAGTTCAGGTCATGATCTCATGGTTTGTGGGTTCAAGCCCCCCATAGGGCTCTGTGATGACAGTGCAGAACCTGCTTAGGATTTTCTCTTTCCCTCTATCTCCGGCCCTCCCACACTTGCTTTCTCTGCCTCTCTTTCAAAAATAAATAAACTTTTTAAAGCTTTTAAGAAAAAAAAAACACTTATTTTAGAATGAGCAGTACCACAATACCTTCTCATATTTTAGAACATTTTACAATTTCTACTTTACCACATACAATTTGCTGCCCAATTATTTTTCATTTTATATTATATTGAAAAACATTTTGCTGTGTTTCTAAACATATTTTAAATAATTGCTTAAATTGGTAAATATCCCGTTAGTTTCTTTGAAAGGTATTTTTTTCTTTTTTTCTTCAATTCACATCTTTAGTTGAAAAGTTCATGGTAACACACAATGCTCTTAAAATATAAGTCAGCTTGAGTATAAATATAGAAAGCAATTTGTTTAGATACACAAAACACATCTACATCTACAGATATATATGAACTATGGAACTGATCTGGTATTCTGGTGTTTTCTGCTGAATCTTTCTCACGAAAATTGATAAAATCATCAGTCAGTTGTGGCTCCGGAGAATGTCTCTGTTCTGCTTCCATGCTAGGTCCTCAAATTCTGTTATTCCGGCTTTCAGTCACCTAACTCACTGATTTCTGTCTGCCTCCTCTGTGGCAATACTGGGAAGATAAATTTGCAGAGGATTCTTTTCAAAGTTTATAAATGTTCAAAAGTAATTTCGAAAAGTAAGACATTTGTCATAAACAGTATTTCCCAAGGTCTGGCCATCTCTGTTTCTACTTACTACTGTACTGGCTCAGATGTTCCACGTGACCAGCATACACATAGCAAGCAGGTGACCAGCTTTCCCCTCGGTGTTGCTGCGGTGACAGAATTCCCTAGTCCTCCATGCCACTTGGCAGTTGGGAAACAGCTTCTGCTACTGGTGCTGTTTGGAGAAACCTTTTCTCCAAACGTGGAAATCCTGTAGTTATATTTTGCCTAGCATCTCTGACATTCCTCCTTATGGCTATGATGCTATAAAATAGTCCAAATATTACATAGGGGGTTGTTTTGTAGGTAAGTATGCCAGTGAATATGCAAATTCAATTAATCTTCTTTACAGTGCACAGCGCAAATATAAATACAGTTTTCTCCCCCACAACTATCCAGAAAGAAAGAGAGGCAGTTGCATATGAACTGAATAGCAGTTAGTCTCCTTTCCAGATATTTAGTTCGCTGTGAATAGATGACAAACTTTTTACCCATGTAGCTCGCAGAGGAAGTTTTGTCTCTTATCTCTTCCTCTCTATCTTATTTCTCCTTCAGAATTCTCCTCTTTNTCTCATTGTTTCATATTAATCCTTTTAGTAAGATTTGTCCCTGCCTTACCTACTTTTTTGCAACTTACCTTTTGGTGCCACGTACCTTTGGAATAATAGTTATGGATCTGATGAATTACGACACAATGGGATGCAGGTAAATTCCTTAATGATTTGTCTATACTACTGAATTAATTGACATAAATTTTCAACCAGATTCACAGTGAGGTTTTTTTTCTAAATGGTAGATGATTTTAAATCCCTTAAGTACATCAAGTAGAATATTTACAAATACTTCTTCAGGTAATTATTCTAAGAATTGAGATCAAACACCTGTCAAATATCTCTATATAAAGGTGTATAGACTATGATTAAATATCACCTATGAATACCGTTTATAGACTCCGTGCTCCGGGGAAGTCATGAAGCCTCTCTAAGCTTAGTATCCTCACTGTAAAATGGATATCACAGAAGGGTTTGAGAGAAGCATGAAAACAAGTTACATAAAGTATTAACTCAACCACTGAGAAATAAAAGGCTTGTAATAAATATTCTCTACGATTGTTACTTATCTCAAGTCCTCATGAAAATAATCAGGGATCTTGTTGTTTTAATGGTTTAATTTAATATATTCTGTATTCAAATGTTACAGAATACAGAAAGGGCAGAGTTTAAAATGACATAATCTTTAAAGTTCTTCAGACCCTAGGGTATAATGATTCTATGATTCATACAACTATGAATTGCCCTTTTGAATAAGTGTCCAGTCAAATACAACTCTGAGTACAATATTACTAAAGTATTTTTTTTAGTTTTCCTTTGTTCTTTGTAGATGTCTAACAGCAACCTGATGAAACTCAAAAGCAATGAGATTCTAGCGTCAATTTTCTTAGTTTTACTTGAGTAGCCAATAAAATAAATGTGGGGATACCTGTTTATTGATGTTGAGAAAGTGAAACTAAAATCACCATTGAAACAAATGGAGGTTGATGATTCCCCCATCACTGTAGATGACACCATTGTTAAAGATTATTTCTTTGGGGATGTGTTTGCTGTCGGGTGCTATTGACATCAGTGAGGATGCCTTCATTATCGGGTTGCCCTGACTGGATGTTCCTGTAGTGAAACTTAGAAAATGCTTCTGCCAGTACACAGCAACAATTTGATGATTTTAATGTTTTTGCTCTTTCAGAACTCAGATTTTTTTTTTTTTCTAAATGGCCAAAGGCAGTAATGCCAGACAGGCTGTCCGATTATTTGGTTTAAAAATCAAACTAAACTCCTAAGTCCAGTTATCATCTTTTTGACAGATTTTGAAGCAGAGCACCAGAGCTACACTACAAACTGTCAGAAAAAAAGTTGTGTTTCAATTCTATAGCTTCCCCAAGGCCTGGTTACCATTTGGTATTCTTAACTTACTTATTGAATTTTCACTCAAGTAGTCTGGGTGTCTGAGAATTGTCAAGCTGTTCTATTAGAAAGAAAAGCTCATTTGTAGAATGGCAGTGTAAACACGGCAGAACTAGAATTATGTCAATTCACTAATTTTTACCTCTCATAGGAACTATATGTCATATTTGAACATGATTGTCAACTTGGATCAGAGTGATCAATTTCTAGAGAGTTCTTGGTACAATGAAGACGGATAAAAGAGGGCTGCGGTTTAATTTTATGCCAAATTTAAATATTTTGTTTCAAATTAGTATGTATATTGCAAAATGGGTTTACACAGTATGTGAATAGGATGTAGTCTTTTCTAAACAGAGGAACCTTTGGGAATACATTTTCTCCCCTCCAAAAATAAATGAATGGGGCTCCTGGGTGGCTCCATTAGTTAGCCGTCGGACTTCAGCTGAGGTCATGATCTCATACTCAGAGTTTGAGCCGCGCCTCAGACTCTGTGCTGACGGTTTGGAGCCTACTTCTGATTCTGTGTCTTTCTCCCACACTGTCCTTACCCTGCTCATGCTGTTTCTCTTTCTCAAAAATAAATAAACACAAACAAACAAACAAACAAATAAGTGACAGTAGCAACTTTGCTTTACACATTCTTGACATATTTCATTTTTGCAGCATTATTTATAGTTTTCTTACATTCTTTACAAAATAGAAGCATTACGGAAATACCAATTATTAATGGCACTAATTATTCAAGTAATTTATAGATTATGAATAGTCTAGCTACAAATAAAAGCAAGCAGGCCAAGCTTCCGTGTATGTAGCTAGATATTTGCTTAAAACTGAGTCAGGTTTTTTTTTTAAAGAAAACAAGTAATCAGGTAGATTTTTAGATGTTCATTTTTGAAAATACATAGCATAATCTTCTCATTTTACACCTATGAGGAAATTGCACCAAAGAAGGGAAGGAACTTACCCATAGTCCTATCCGTAGCGGCACAGCGGAAGCTGTCTGATCTCTAGTTCTGAATTGTTTGCCATGAACTCCTGCTACCAATGTATAGTCATTTATTCATTCCAACTTCGTTCACCCGCACCAATAAATACGACAATGACGATAACCGAAATGAGTTCTAGTAACAATTCACCCATCACGACTTTTCCAAGACTTTGCTTTTATTGTGAAACTTCTTGCAAAAGATAGAAAGGCAATTTAAGGGGGGCCTGAATTGACACCATTCAGGTGTCAATGAATTTCTGTGCTGACAGTGTGGAACCTGCTTGGGATTCTCTCTCTCTCCCTCTCTTTCTGTCATTCCCCTGCTTGCATGTTCTCTCTCCTTCTCTCTCTCTCTCTCTCTCTCAAAATAAATAAATAAACATTAAAAAAATAATAAAGGCAGTTTAAGACAGGTCTACAATCTGAAACTTGGTTCTCTCTGAGATGGAAACTTTACAGAGAAACAAATTAATGCTCCAGTATATTTTTTTCCTTTAAT
Source organism: Crocuta crocuta (assembly GCF_008692635.1). Taxonomy (NCBI): domain Eukaryota; kingdom Metazoa; phylum Chordata; class Mammalia; order Carnivora; family Hyaenidae; genus Crocuta; species Crocuta crocuta. The sequence goes on from NW_027527951.1 coordinate 1,190,145, forward strand.
TAAATTTGGTGATAAATGAGGTGGGAAAGATAAAACCAAAAAGGCAAATATTTGGTACTTTATGAATGGGAAGTTGGATTTTGGTGGACATAAATTCTTTGCCTTTGCCTCAAATAGCAGCTTCACAGCATTACTATTTTCATATATTTGCATATGTCTACAAAGGCAGGTCTACAAAAATATACAGAGAAAATAAAGAGAGTAAAATTAATCATAGTGGGTTCATCTTTGTTCTACATGTAACTCATTTCTCATAGCATTTGTGTTGTTATTGTTGTTGTTAACTCTTGACTTCAAAGTTGGTTTCTTTTTAAAGACCATGAGTTCAATACCCATAATTTACTCTTCTCCTCAAGTATTTAGATGTGTCTCCAAAAACCCACCACTTCACACTATGTTCCCTGACAGTAAAAGGCAGTAATAGGAAAAACCAATTATGTGAAGTGCTGTGTGGATATCATATTAATACGTCCTGTCATATTTATTCAAGTGCATGAATGACATAGTGTGCAGCTTGCTTGAGATTCAATGATAATCTGACTACTCTGATTAAAACGGGTCTGTCCAAATAAACATTATGGAACATACAGTAATTTTAAATGCCAACTGAAGGAGATGATTTTCTTTTATACCATTTGGTAACATGTGTTTTATTATTTGTATTAAAAAAAATAAAAGCTTTTGCTCTGTTGTGATGATTTGGCTAGAATAGTTACAGCAGCAGCCCTTGTATAAAATCCTCCAGCACCACTTAGACTAGTTTTGGCCATTCTGTCTGGAAAGGGATGGAAGAGACAAGACAGAGCAGGGGAAGAGTATTTGTTTGATATTTCATTCTGTGGCCAGCCAGCAGGCTAATTTGCAATTTGCGGACTCTATAGTTCACCATTTCCTGTCTGCTAGATACATATAGAAATATGACCTATAGTTTATATATCCTAATTCCAGAAATTGGGAAGTAAAACTAATTGTTTTTAATTTGTCTTTGTCTTAAAAGATAGCAATAAAACACAACAGTATCGTGGTGTCATGCACGTTTTAAACCTATAAGAAAATCAGTTTTTCTCATGTTCCCCTCATTTGTCATGATCTTGCCATCAGATTATTAAAAGATGACATGACACTATTAAATAATTTAGTTTTGTTTGGTACATAAATATCCAAAATACCAAGCAACTCAAACTCCGATAATACACCCTGTAAAATATGCTTTCTCCTTTATAGTACCTCTCTTTCTCACTTTCTCTGTCTCCTTCTATTTATTTCTAAAATTTTTTAAATGTTTATTTCTGAGAAGGAAAGAGAGAGCAGAGCACAATACTAGTGGGGGAGGGTCAGAGAGAAAGGGAGACACAGAATCTGAAGCAGGTTCCAGGCTCTGAGCTGTCGGCACAAGAACCCACTTGGGGCTCGAACTCACAAGCTGTGAGAAATGACCTGGGCAGAAGTCCAACTGAGCCTCCCAGAGGCCCCTCCCTCTCTTTCTTTAGGTCAGCAGCACATGCACTGTTTTAAAAAGTAAACTTTACTTTTCATGGTAGCTTTTTTGGCAGAGTCTGTAACTTTTAATTATGTAAACTCCTATTCTTTGGAGAGAAGCTTCGCTTTTGCAAACGACTGTGTGAAGAAGGATGCAATTTTCTCTATTACTCTTTTGTTATTAATTTTAGCAAGACATTGCTTTGCTCTGCTTTCCTGACTAGGTTATGGCAGAGCCGGAAATCTGCTCCGCTGCACAGGTGCCTGCAGCAGTTCCGATTTATTTCACTTGAAAAGACAAAATACATTTTGAAGCCGTGCAAAATATTAAGCCAACACAAGCAGGAGCTGATCTGGGTTGAAAAGTGAAAAGCAAAGGCAAAATTTGGAAAATTCTCTGCAGAGTCACTTGATGATGTGAGGTAGGCAGGAGGCTCAGAGGAGCCTCCAATATGGTGGAGGCAAGTGTTATGTCCTTAGAGGAACATAGCTGGGATGTAGCTGGATTCTTTTGCACCGACAGGTGTTCTGTTCAGGCAGTAGCCGGGGCTACAAGACAATTAACGGTGAATTCCCAACACAAAGGAACTGAGCTTGAGGGGATGATTGACAAGCAAGGCAAGAGCCGAGTCTAGAAGAAGCAGGACGATGGCTACCAGGCAGGATTGTGAACATGAGCGGTAACAAACAAAAAGCTGTCAGCCTAAAAGAGTTTGTGCAAAGCAGCGTTTGTCATGGGAGTTTGTGGAATTATGAACAGTTTCTTCTATGTGGGTTGGGTCAGGGTAGCTGAGGGTGCGGCAGCTGGCTGGAATGGTTCCTCGTATATTGAGTGGGAACAAAAGCTTTTCACATTTTTAAGCCCTCAAATCACTTAATCATTTAGTCTCCATCCCCTGTATGGGCATCCTTGTCTAGTTCTCTTAAATTTTTAATCTAATTTCACTTATTTGATTATTTTCTTCTTTAATTTTTAGAGAGAGAGAGAGTGGAGAAGGGGGCAGAGGGAAGGTGAAAGAATCTTGATTTAATTTTTTTCCCTTTTTCTCAAGTTTACCTATTTTGAGAGAGAGAGAGAGCAAGCACACACAAGTGGGGGAGGGGCAGAGAGAAGGAGAGACCATCAGGGCCAAGCCCAATGTAGGAGGGCTCTATCCTACGACTCTGAGATCATGACCTGAGCTGAAATCAAGAGTCGAATGTTCAACCCACTGAACCACCCATGTGCCCTTCCTTGTCTTGTTCTAGATCTTAGCATGATGTAATATATAACTTTAGAATAGTCTAACATTAGAACATGATAAATTTCTCATATGTAACATAAAAAAGAAAAGGAAAATTAAGCCCAAATGGAAATAACCATGATCAGAACAGAAACAAATAGCATAGAGATCAGAAAAATTCATTTTACGAGGTCAGCACTACCCTTATACAAAAGCCAGATAAGGAACCACAAGAAAGAAAGTACAAGCAAATATCTCTAATGAGTACAGATGCAAAAATATTTCAACAAAATACTAGCAAACAGAACTCAAGAGCATAGTAAAATGATCATGCACCTACTTAGCAAGTAGGGTTTATCCCCAGGATCCAAGGACAGTTCAACATATAGACATCAATGAATGGGAGACAACACATCAATAGGATGAAGAATAAAAATCACATGATCACATCAATAGATGCAGAAAATGCATTTGACAATATTCAACATTTTTTCATGTTAAAAATTCTCAATACATTAGGTATAAAAGGACTATAATAATGTATGTTCTCAATATAATAAAGGCCATTTATAACAAGCCCATAGCTCATGCCATGCTAAGATCAGAAATAAGACAAGGATGCTCACTCTTGTCACTTCTGTTCAACATAGTACTTGAAGTCTATTTAGACTTCCAAAAGAGAGAGAGAGAGAAAGAAAGAGAGAGTGAGAGAAGGAAGGAAGGAAGGAAGGAAGGAAGGAAGGAAGGAAGGAAGGAAGGAAGGAAGGAAGGAAAAAAGGGAGGGAGGGAAAGAACAATAACTATTNAAAGAAAGAAAGAAAGAAAGAAAGGAGGGAGGAAGGAAGGAAGGGAGGAAAGAGAGGCAGGGAAGGAAGGAAAGAAGGAAGGAAGGAAAGGAGGGAGGGAGGTAAGAAGGAAGGAAAGGCATCCCAGTTGGAAAGCAAGAAGTAAAATTGTCTGTGTTTGCATATGACATTATCTTGTGTATAGAAAACACAAAATGACTCCACCAAAAAATTGTTGGGACTAATAAACTATTTCAGTAAACTTGCAGGACACAAACAATATTACAAAGCTGTAATAATCAAAGCAAAATGGTACTGGCATGAAAACATACAGATTAATAGAACAGAGTCAGAGTTCAGATATTTACAGTGCAAAAATTTTTGACAAGGTTGCTAAGAACACAATAGGGAAAGGGTAATCTCATCAATAAGCAGTGTTAGAAAAACTGGATATCCACATGCAAAAGGAAACTCGATCCCTATCTTACACCACTCACAAAAATTAACTTAAAATAAGTTAAAGACTTAACTGAAACACCTGAAACCATAAAAACCCTAGAAGAAAACACAGGGAAGAAGCTTCTTGACTTTGGTCTTGGCAATGATTTTTTAGAAATGACATCAAAACACAGGCAACGAAATAAAAAAATAAACAAGTAGGATTACATTAAACTAAAATTAAAATTATTATCTACTGAAATATCTTTTGATTAGCCAACTGATGACACATGGAATCTAAACATTTTCGCCATATACACCATACCAACAAAATAACAATTATTCTAACTTCCGAATTAGCTTAGCATTTCTTCTTCTTGGTTTTCTGCTTCCACCCACAAGTTTTAGTTAAGTTCTCAGTAAGTTAATAATCTTCATACATGTACTCCTCTATAGAAATGCAGCTACTAAAAGAAAAATTTTGTTTGCTTTAATTTTATTTTTGGTAAAGTTTGGAAACATCTATGAGATATATATAGGGATACAGTCGCCTGTTAAGCTAATACATCTAAGCGAACTCAAATCTCCATTAAAAATATATCTAACTCTGAAGAACATGGTATGTTGGGATCTAAAAGTCACTTTTATGAATAATGCTCTTGTTTCCCAAAGAATATTTTAAAGTTCTAACTATTTACATAACATTTCTTTGGTTAGTGCTTCCCATGGTAGCTCTTCAAGGGATGTCTAATTAAAGTCCTAATGATCATAAACAGAAAGAAATCCTTACAATGGGGGCGCCTGGGTGGCTCAGTCGGTAAAGCGTCTGACTTTGGCTCAGGTCATGATCTCATGGTTAGTGGGTTCGAGCCCCACTTCAGGCTCTGTGCTGATAGCTCAGAGCCTGGAGCCTGTTTCAGATTTTGTTTCCCTCTCTCTCTGACCCTACCCTACTCACACTGTCTCTGTCTCTCTCTCTCTCAGAAATAAATAAAACATTTAAAAAATAATAATAAAATAAATAAATAATGAAAAAATAAAACTTAAAAAAAAAAAGAAATCCTTACAATGGAAAATTCAAATTAGACAGAGTAACATCACTCAAGACTTGAGCTAACACCTGAGATGTTTTTCTCTATTTCTTAGGTTTGAATTGTTGTCACTCTTAGTTGTTTCCATTGATGTGGTCATTAATGTATCTAACTGCTTTTGAAGGAAAAATAACACTGTGGCAAAGTTATTGAACTCAGCTGACAACATTCCATAGTGTGAATGCATATCTCCTCAACTATCAGAACAAATATTGTAGGAAGTAAAATTGAAAATAATTTTTCATTTGTAATTTTCCACTGTCTTTTCTTGTGCATTTTAACATTAATTTCATGCTTCTCTTTTTTTGCCAAGTCTTCTCTATCTCTGTCTTTCATAAAATAATCACAATTAACATTTATACGTTGACAGAACTGAATTCACTTAAATAATTACTTGTTATTATATTATGTCCATTTGAGTCCTCAAGTCTTTTTTTGTGCTAGGATCAATTGTCATACTTAAGATATTTTCTCTGCATATTGTTGGAAATAAAACTTTAAGTCTACATTTTAACACATTGTTATAATTACCTCTAGATAGTTGTTACTCGACAGTATAAATCAAAGATTTTTATCTGCTATTTCTAAATTTCCTTTCATCACCTAAATTATGTACAAAATTTAGGGTTGTGGTCATATAATACGGGCCCATCACTTTCATGGGTTTTAAAAATTTCTGGTTGGTTGATCTTTTATCAATATCTTATATAACAGGCAGGGACAACCAACAAATTGTGAACTGAAATGGCCCTTTATTAGTCATCTGATCATACACTGAATCTAGTAATTTTCATCGTACACAATTACCAAAAAAAACAAACCCCAACAAATTATTATTCTAGCATACAAATTAGCTCTGTTTCCTCTTATTGATATTTCTGCTTTAAAAAGTTGAAAACCACAGGTTGGTATGCAGTCTGTATTGCTATCAATGATACTGTGTTCTTAAGAAATTACTGAGAATATGAATAATGAAGACAATAAAGAGAAGGAAACTGAAATATTTACTTAATTTTGCTGAGAACTTTTTAATGATTTATATATTACCATAAAGGTTCATTTTTGGGATCCATGTATGAACTATTAACGGTAGCCACATTTTTTTAAAAATATGACAATCTCATGGACAATGTTATTTCTTCCATTGGAGCTCAACCCATTAAATCCATTATCCATTTTTGTTTCCTTGTCAATGCAATTGGTCTCTTTGCTTTGCCCCTATTAATGCCACATTGAAAAACTGAATCTGTTCCTTAAGTTAGTCTCTAACCTCTTTTATTATTTGAGAGTTTAGTGCTTGGGAACTTGCTCTGGGAAATACAATTCCCTTCCTAAAATTCTCCACAGCACAAACATCAGTATGGCAAGCATGTTCACCAGTGAGCTCCTGGTCTGCTTTTGAAGAATTGCTGAACAAAATGACTGAGGTCAATATGGGGCCTCTCAGAGGCTCAACTAACTCATGTGTTACAGGTGACAATGATCCCTTCAGACTAAGAGAAAAGTCACTGCTTTCTAAGGCCCATTGTATGTGGGGGGCTATAGTAATGGCAGGGGGCAGAGAGAGATTGTTTGTCTGCTTTATGTGCTTCCTGGACCTAAAGAGAAAAAGCCTTAATAAATTCAATGTCAGTTTCAGATACCTTAAAAGCACATTCCTTTTCTAGTCCAAGCTAGATCGTGGGTTTTTGTATTGAATTATTTTATCACTTGACAAAATTATTGATGATTATTAAATGTAATTTTTATATATTGGACTAGCTAGAATAATCTGAGTGTTCAGCATTGAACATGTATTGTGAATGAGGTCATCTAAAAATCAAGTCAAGGGTTTTTTTCTCAGATGTATGGGAAAAAAGATAAGACGAGCTAATTTCAGCCATCTGAGCTACCCTGAACTCCGATGCCTGCCTTCTGGCCTCCTCATTCCAGTGAGGCCACTTCGGTCGGCTTCGGAGTCCTCCCCTTAACATTATGGTCTACAGGGTTTGGCTGATTTCTCCAGGCAAAGAGAGAAGATAATTGTAGGAATTACATGATTTTTTTTTCTTTCTAAAGGATCACAGGTCTGCACTTTCATCTGTTCAGTATCTACAAACAGCAGTTGCATTTACTTTGTCCAGTTTTCTCTATTTTTATTTATTTACTTTTTTTACAGTTAAGAGAGCAAATCCATTCTCAATACTTCCTCAGGACAAGAAGCAGAAATCCCTACATCTGTTTTTTGAATTATAAACTTTTTAATTGCTGAGTAACCCACATATTTTTTTAAAAAAGTGCACAAATCGTAAACATATAGACTAATTCCAATAAAAGAAACATCCATGTATATAGCACCCAGATTAAAAATAAAATATCACCAAGAGCCCAAAGCCTTCTGCATGCCCCTTTTCAACCACTGTAACCACTCTTTTGACTTCTAATAGCATTTACTCGACATTACGTTTTTGTGCTTAACTGTGTTGTTGCATGTGGTTCATGTATCTTATTGTTGTAGAATATTCTAGTCTGTTCCATATACACATCACAACTGGCCAATCTCTAGTTCGAAGTTATAGCCCTGCTATAACCATTCCCGAAGGGCTTATTTTAAGAACATCTGCACAAATCCTGTTAAGGTATCTACCTAGAAATTAAATTGTTGAGCCATAAGGCATTTGTTCATTTAACACAAGTATATACTGAAAAATAATTGTCTCTCCTCTCTTTTTCATTCTTTTCCTTTGCCTCTTCATTCTTCTCTTTTGATTAGTACTGCATTGATATATAGCAGTATAGGAAGAATTAATGTCTTGTTAACACTCATGGGGCTTCCAATCTTCACCTTGGTGTATCTTTCCTTTCTACTTTTTCTCCCAAATACGTCTAGTACTCATTATATTTCTCTTGCATATTTTTAATTTTTCTCTTTTTTTCTTTCCTTTTAATTTTTTATTTCTTTAAATTTTATTTATTTATTTTTAATTTTTTTTACTTTATTTTTTTAAAAAGTTTTAAATGTTTTATTTATTTCTGAGACAGAGAGAGACAGCATGAGNGACTCTTGTATATTTTTAATTTTTCTCTTTTTTTCTTTCCTTTTAATTTTTTATTTCTTTAAATTTTATTTATTTATCTTTAATTTTTAATTTTTACTTTATTTTTTTAAAAAGTTTTAAATGTTTTATTTATTTCTGAGACAGAGAGAGACAGCATGAGCAGGGGGGGGCCAGAGCAAGAGGGAGACATAGAATCTAAAACAGGCTCCAGGCTCTGAGCTAGCCGTCAGCACAGAGCCAGACACGGGGCTCGAACCCACAAACCACAGGATCATGACCTGAGCCAAAGTAGGACGCTTAACAGACTGAGTCACCCAGGCACCCCAATTTTTTTCTTAATTAAATTTGGTGTTCTTATAAATGCAATGCTTATTTCCCAACTGTTACCTGATATCATACAGAAATGAATTTTTGTTTATTTTTATACTGGCATCTGATGAAATGTATTTATTACTTCTAGTAATTTCAGTGCTTTCTGTGCATGCAATCAAGACAGCTGTAAATAATAACTGCTGTCTTCTTTCTTGGTAGTCTTTATGTCATTTATTTCTTTTTCTTACTTTAATGCATTGGATTTAACTTCCAGTACAATTTTGAATGCAAGTGGCGAGAGTGAATATATTTACTAGCTCCTCAAGATGAAAACATGGTTTTCAGATTTGAGGAAGTTCCACATTGCTTTATTTTTCTGAAAGTTTTGAAATTCATTTCACCAGGTTTTCTCTGTATCTCTTGAGATTATCAAATGAATTCCCTCCTTTATTCTGGCAATGTGCTGAATTACACTATTGAATGTTCCAGCAACCATTCCTTCCTAGGATGAACTGCTCCTCATCATGATATTTTATTTCTTAGATACATTGCCAGATTTTATTTGATAGCATTTTGTTAAGGATTTTTGTTCATGAAAACTATATGTCTGTCAGCTTTTTTTTTTTTTTTTTTTTTTTTACTTAAAATGTCCTTTTCAAGGTTCAGTCTCAAGATTATTCTGCCTTCATAAGGAAGCTGGGAAGCATTTAATTATCATTCATTTTCTTAAAGGTTTGTACAAAGTCAGTCATATTTCTACTTTAAATGCTTCATAGAATTTGCCACTGAAGCTGCCTGGGCTTGGGAGAAGGTTTTACATTAAGAATTCAATCATTTTGATAAATATATAGTTACTTAAATTTTATAATTCTTCTTATGTCTATTACAGAAATTTTTAAAAGAAAGTTATTCATTTCTTATAAATGTTTGAAAATTCCCATAAAATGTTAATGACTTTTTGGTTACACTTTAATGTATGAAGAATTTATATTGATAACTATTTTTCTTTCCTTATGTTGGTAATTGGTGTTCTCTCTCTTTTTTTTTTCTCTCCTCTTATTTCATTGATTTTTCTTCTTCCAAAATTGGTTATTTTTTCTAATAATTTTTGGTTTATCTTATTTTTCTAGCTTCTTATGGAGCAAGTGTACATCTTTGATGTTTTTTAACACTTGTTTTATAAAACAAGTACTGGAAACTATACTTTTTCTTCTAAGCACTGTTTTAGCTACATTGCACAAGTTTGGATATGTTAAGCTTCATTGTACAAGTTTGGATATGTTAAGCTTTATCAAATTTCAGTACGAATGTTTTTTTTTTATTTTCCTTGTGACTTCTTCTTTTACCCAAGTGCTATAGAAGCATGCTGCTTAACTTTAAATATTTGTGACTTCCTAGATATGCTAATTTTATTGGCTTCTAATTTAATTTTGTTGGAGTCAGAAATCATATTCTATATGATTTCAGAAATTTGAAAATTATCAAGACGTATTTATGGTACAACATATTTTTTATCTGTGCAAATGGTCCATCTGGTTTGGAAGAATGCCTAATCTGGTTATTAGGTGTAATACATCTCAATTAAATAAAATTGGATAATAATTTGGTTTACATCTTCTATATCCTTACTGATTTTTGTCTATTTCTCATTTTGTCTCTATCAATTACTACAAGATGAGTCTAAAACCTCTCTAGTTTTGGCTGTGAATTTGTCTATTTCCCTTTGGTTATCAATTTATCTCATATAGTTTTTAACTCCGATATTACATAATGCAGATGTATGATCATTGTGTTCTTGATGAATTGAGTCTTTAATATTATAAAATGTCCATTATATTAACATAGTCAATAATTTTTGTTATTCAATTTTTTAAGAATAGTTCTATCTTTGGAGCATTTGGGTGACTCAGTTGTTTGAGCATCCCACTCCTGATTTCAGCTAGGTCATGATCTCAGTTTGTGAGACAGAGCCCCACATTGGCCTCAGCACTAACAGCGCGGAATCTGCTTAAGATTCTCTCTTTCTCTTTCTCTTTCTCTCTCTCTCTCTCTCTCTCTCTCTCTCTCTCTCTCTCTCTGTCTGTCTCCCTCTTTGCCCCTCCCCTGCTCTCTCTCTTTCTCTCAAAATAAATAAACATTTAAAAAAAAGATAGTTCTGTTCTTTATTTTCAGTACATCTGTGGCCTTATATTTAAAATGTAAACAACATTTAACTGAATCTTCTCTATATCCAGTCTGAGTATCTCTGACTTTAAATGGTTAGTTAATTTATAGTTAAGGTATTATTGATGGGTTTGTGTTTAAGTTTATTGTCATGTATTTGTTTTTTTTTTTAATTTCCCTCTGTTCTTTTCCCCTCTTTTTCTCATTTCTGCTTTACTACAAGTCAGCTTAGCATTTTTAAGGATTCCATTTTTATCTCTATCATTTTATTTACAGCTCTTCATAGAACTTCCTTGTGGTTGTTCTAGGGATAAAGAGGACTGGCTGTGTATAATTCCTCTGAACTAAATGTCTGTCTTTCAATTAGTTAATGCAACAAATAGGTGTCCATGTAAGCTCCATTCCCTGTAACTCTACTAGGAGTACAATGATGAATAAATTAGACATGATTTGTTGTCTCATATAGCTTACATTCTAAATGGGAGAGAGGGAGAAAGCAGGGAAGGCAAATGGACAAATAAGAAACTAATTGTTCATTGAGATACATTTTTGGAAGCACTCATTATTCTGATGATAGGGAAGATAACTCAGAGGATAGAGTCAAAGAGAATCTCTCTGAAGAGGTGACACAGGGATGACTGGGTGGCTCAGTCATTTAAGTGTCTGACTCTTGATTTTGACTTAGGTCATGATTGCGCAATTTGTGTGCTGGCAGTGTGGAGCCTGCTTGGAATTCTCTCTTTCTCTCTCTTTCTCTCCGCTGTTCCCCAACTCCCTGTCTCTAGCTCTCTCTCAAAATACATACATACATACATACATACATACGTATGTACTTAAATATTTTAAAAAATTAAAGAGGTGACATAGAGCTGACACATTAACTATTAACAATGTGTTAACCATGTGAAGAGAATAAAGAAAACTGCATGGCCCAAAGCTCTAAATCAAGTATCCAATTTTATAATTTGCTAAAATGTTTTTCTGTGCCAAATAAAGAAAAAAAACCAATTATTTCTAAAGTTAAACAACCAAAATATCTTCACTTGCATGAATTGTAATTACATTTATTAAATGTAACTGTAACAAATATAATTGTAACTAATGATCTTTCTTTTTATACTTACTGGTGCTGAGATTTCATGACTTTTTAGCTACCCAAATGCACAAGTTGATGAAATAATTTTGCAACTTTTCAGATGGTTTCCTGGGAGAGGCTGCACTTTGTATCTGACCCTCTCTGAGTTCATCTGGGAGTCAGGAGACAGACCTTCTTGGCCCCATAGTGAATTGCTGTGAATACTTGGCCAGATCTCAAAATCTCAAAATCCAACACTCTGAGATTTCTGTAATTATGGAAAATTCTCAACCTATAGGATTTAACTTAGGGTGATTCTCATTTATAGCTCTCTGGCGATTGCACCTGTGTAATTATTTATGACACATAGGGCACCAGGAACACAGACCATGTCACTCAGACCGTCTGGATCTTGGAGATTGCCACATAAAATCTGCACCCTTGAGGTGTGTCCTTCGGGACATTATGGCTACCTGGTTCAGGTGCACCATTAATTTCTGGATGAGAATGAACCATTTCCTTGCATATCTATCATTTCCTTTCCAGCCAGTCGCTTCTTATATAATAGAAATATGTATTGCAGTAGATATTGTATATCCCTTTTAAATTCTTGTTTATAAAGTAAAAAAATATATAAGTAATTTTTGAATAATTATCTTTCCACTAGTGTTTATAAAATATTGGTCATTTTGTAACCATAGCATAAAAATCTTGGCTAGTTTAGGGGTGCCTGGGTGGCTCAGTCAGTTAAGCCTCTGACTTCAGCTCAGGTCATGATCTCACAGTTCGTGGGTTCAAGCCCCGCATCGGGCTCTGTGCTGACATCTCACAGCCTGGAGCCTGCTTCAGATTCTGTGTCTCTCTCTCTGCCCCTACCCCTCGCACACTCTGTCTCTCTCAAAAATAAACATTAAAAAATATTTTTAAAAAATCTTGGCTACTTTATGTAATTCCTTATTGCAATTCTTTGACCACGGTATGAAAATAGCATTGTCTTATTAGAGTACCATATTTAAAAAAAAAAGAATATGCAATATATTTAAGAATTCCTTGTATCTATTCAAATTATAATCAAGACCAGATTATGTGGGTCACTTTTAACCTGAGAATTTATTTAACTGGTTAAAAAAATGGATTTACTGGAGTTCCTGGGTGACTCAGTCAGTTAAGTGCCCTTCTCGTAATTTCAGTTCAGGTCATGATCCCCTGGGTCACGCACTGGTGGAATGGAGCTTGCTTGAGATTCTCTCTCTCTTCCTCTTTCTCTGCCCCTCTCCAACTCTCACACACTCTCTTTCTCAAAATAAATAAATAAATAAACGTTTTTTAAAAAATGATTTATTCAGTTAAGCTCTTGAAATTCACATTACAGCATTAAGATGCTTTATCATAAATAGTATGAAAAATAACTTCATTATTTTCCAAGATGATATTTTAAAGAGAAATTTCTCCAAAACATGTTCTAAGAAGCTATTGGAAGGAATATGTAGATGCTAAAATATACTTAAGAAAATATCTAATACTTGCATTAGATCATGATTTTGAACTAATCATTATAATATTCACAATCAGAAATCATTACTTTTTTAAATCTGTGCTCTCAGAACTTGTGTATTCCTTTAATAACAGTGCTAATAATTTTTTTACTGTTTACTAAGCCTTATCCCATGATAAGCATATTTTATAAACTTTCTCAACTCATCCTGATCATAGTCTACCTGATGTTAATAGTACTATCACTCCTTTGTTGGTATTTGTTTTGTTTTATTTTGTTTAAAGATGAGTAAACTGATACTCAGGAAGAACTTGAAAATAATTTTACAGATATTACACACTAGAGCCCACATTTGAATCTAGGCTCAGCCTAAACTCTTCATCTCTATGGGACACTGAATCCTAACACTGACTGCTTTCTCTGCTATAAACATTAATAACTTGTCAATCTTCCTCACTGAATTTCAAGCCCCTTAAGAAAAAAGTCTATTTCCTTCATTTTTGTCTTCCTGACTAAATTCAGCTTAGTAAATTAGTTCATTCCTTGAACCCAGTATGTAAAAAATAAATATTTATGAGATATTATAGATGCTTATGTTAAAATTCCCCTTAATTTTATTTTTATTCAAGAATTATCATGATATATGTCATTGTAAAAATATTTTCTGTATATTGGAAAAGATTTATTGCAATTCCATAGCATAAATACGTTAATTATGGTGCAGAAATACTGTCATGTTGTGTTCTTGTGATGGCATTTCAGATTTTCCTTTTTTAAACCAAGCAATCCACCTCTAGATTAAGATCAGTGTTTTTCTAAACACACACCACTACATGTTTTGATTTGTGTTTCTGATCTTATTTATCTGCCATATAACTGCTCATTAGATCTTTACATTTATGTTTAAATTGAATTATTATACAGTGCAAGTGCACCAATGACTTAGAAATAAAATAATCAATAATATAACCTAATTTCATTTCTCTCCTTTACCAACATTATGTTAGGGTGAATGGGCTTTACATGTTTTTCCTAAACTATCAGTGTGTAAAGTCCACATCATTCTGTAGCTTAAAAAAAAATAAACAGGCAATATTATGACTATCTACTAACCGCCGGTAGCCCTAATGCCTAGAATAAGCGGGGAAATGGCTTGTGTAAATTACAATTGGATTAAATGAGCACAAACTACCAATGTATTATTTTAAAAAACCTTTTGTGTTTTGATGCTGTTTTTTGTCCTATAAAATACAATACATTTTGTGTGGCAAAATATCTTTTTAACAAAGTTTATGTTTTAAAATATGAAAAATAATTTGGCAAAATCTGTACTAAAACATATCAGAAAAAAATCACAAAATACAAACAAAATTAAGTGATAATATTTCACTGATGAAAATAATTTGATTTTTTTTACTATTTTTACTTTTACAAATCAATATGACAAATTCATTGTCTTATAGAAAGTTACTATTATCTAAGAATAATCCATTGAATAAGAGGTAAATATATTATTTTTATCTTCAGTTCATTTCCTTCTTGAGCTTTACTAACAAGAATTCATGGTTGTGACTAATCTCTTGTCTAATTTAGAAAGCACTATTGATCATCTATTAATTGCTAGGAATTCTGTTGCATCTTGGGAATTCAAAGTGTCCCCAACTGGTACCAGCTCTCCTGGGGTTTACTCTCACTGACAATAAGCTATAATTAAAGCCTAGAAATAAATGCTATAAATTAAAGCCTTGAAATAAATGCTATAAAAGCAGTATAAACACACAAAGATATAAAAATTACATGTTTCATATTTTAAAACATGTTAAGCAATCATTTAAGTAGTAATTACTGAGTAAAAAATATTGACATAAAATTTTGGGAGAATATGGTGGGAGTTGAGTTTAGATAAGGTGTAAAACTGAAAAAAAAAATCTTGAAAAATGTGATAAACTATGGAGAAAATACCAGATAAAACGGCCACAATATTTGAGTGTTTTTCCTGAAGGGGCAGAATGTGGGGAAGAGGGGGTGGTCAAATGGAGTACTTCAGGTTTTCTCTATAAACCTAAAGTATAATTTGTTTTTTAATTTTGTAGGTATATTACACTGACAAGAGTAAAAATAAAGTAAAACAGTAGAATTTTTATAAAAATAAAATTTACTGGTCTTTATATTTTAAGAAATTTTCCAAAAAAAGCTTTAAGTATAAACAGAGGACAACAGCAATGAAAACATCTAGGCTAAAACTGTATTGCCAGAGCATATGGATACAACATTTAAGCCAGGCCAGCTCATTTATTTTAATCACTATCACAAAACTTTAACGAATAACTACATAATACAGTGCAAATGTGAGGATTCTCCTTTCAGTCAGCATCCAATTCTATGATTATTTGGAGATGTGCTAATTAATTTTGCTTTGGTCTCTAAAGACCAGTATTAGTGAGCTATATATGAATTTAATGAAATGTCCTTATAAAATATATTATCCATATCTCTAAAATTACAAAATCATTTTATTTTTTTAATTTTTAATGTTTTATTGATTTCTGAGAGAGAGAGACAGTGTGAGCAGGGGAGGGTCAGAGAGAGGGGGAGTCACAGAATCTGAAACAGGCTCCAGGCTCTGAGATGGCAGTCAGCACAGAGCCCGATGCGGGGCTCGAACACACAAACCGCGAGACCATGACCTGAGCCGAAGTCAGACGCTTAACCAACTGAGCCACCCAGGCGCCCCTAAAATTATAAAATCATTTTAAACAATAATGAAGGACGCTGCTTCAGGTTTTTTTCTCAATTTTTATTTAGAAAGTTCAGTGAAACAACACATCACAGTTTAGAAATATTTTAATCTCACTATAATTTACACTTAAAAATTAGTAAGTTTTGATTTTCAACAGTAAAATTTATAAAAATAAGTTTACATTCATAAAACGAATCATTATGTCACAATAAATTATTCATATTTATTACCTGAAAAAGTTTGTGCTATATAAAAGCAGTAAGTTTCATTATTAATATTTTGAAAATATGCTGAAAACTTCAGTTCCTCTTTGTCCATCATTTTTGGCAGTTAAGTATACAAAAATATTATATTAAAAAATTCCCTGACCATAGTTATTAAAATAAAATCGTTAGCAATAATTTCTAAAACAAAGCTGTTTAGTAAACATATGCAGATAAGTTAAAGGGTTCACTAAAAATGAATTTTATGGTTTACATTTTAAAGGTTTTTTTAATATCTACTAAAAGAACAGAACAAAAAGTTAAACTGAAACCTACAAAAGATATTTGTTATTTATAAAGATCAAAAGCATTCTTAAACACGAAATTGAGTGCTAGAGTAAATTTCCAAAAAGTAAGAGTCAAGTAAACTTTTTTCTTCCCTCACTCACTCTCAAAGATACATTTTACAGTTTTCAGGTACCAGCTATAGAAGGGATTTTGATTTTATTAAATCCATGATACCTTCTAATTAATCACTTTTCTACTCTGACTTAATAAGTTAGTTAACATTAACAGAATCTTTTTATTTGTAGGATAAGTGGGGGTTATGAAATCTTAGAAATTTTGAGAAATTCTGTAAAACTCATGTAATTTAGTCTCTTACAGTTTGGGACACTATATTTTGTATCATTCATAATTACTCAGTGATATCTCTTTGCTTCAGGAAATAAAGTGTGTGTGTGTGTGTGTGTGTGTGTGTGTGTGTGTGTGTAAGAGGGAAAGAGAGAAAGAGACATCACTATTTCCTGAGGTGCCTCATCATTAATTGTTTTTAAATAAACTTTGGCTTTAGATGACATCAAATACTTAGGGCTCCAGTGAACTATACTCCTCAGTCCACTGGACTTTTGAAAATCTGCTGAGTCAGTGATTTGAATTTGTGTTTTCATCATAACCTATCTGGTATATCTTTTATTCCCTTTAATTTTTTTTAAAGTTCTGTTTTGTTTTGTTTTAGTTTGTCTTAGTTTTTCTGTTTTTGGTGTGTTTTTTTTTTAGGAGGAAGACGTTAAGGCTACAACAGTGGTTTCTTACTCATGCTGCAACAAATTTACACTCATTGATTAAATGTAAATATGTGTTACAGATAACAGGATGGACAGGATTCAGTCGTCACATCAATTGCATATATTTAAAAACCATAGTAAGAACCCTTCCCTTACAGGGTTGCTGTGAGGATTAAGTGAGACAATGTGCTTGTGACAGACGCCCAGTTTGTCTCCCGATATCAGTCTCCGAGGGAGGTGCCGTTTTAGTCGGGCACAAGGCTCATCACCTCAAGACTCCTCTCCCGGGCTCCCTGGGAACTAGATGTGGGCATAAGCTAAATTCAAGTCACTGGATGACTACTAGATTGTTGTAGGAGAGAGAAATCAGTGTTTCTCTTGGTCGAACCACTGTTTGAAGGATTTCCTTTTTTAGCATTTATCCTGTATCCTGATTGGTAAAACATGTTCTATGTTAAAATACATCTTCAAATATAGGCAGATTACAAGCAGTAGCCAATCATAAGAATGACTATTTATAATTTTCTAAGCTTAAGATAGGCATACATAACTGTGGGCCAAAAAGATGCTTCTTAGCCAGTAGATATACACAAGTGATTCGTCTTCATAGAAATATTTCCTATTTTATAACAACTGCTTTGTTTTTCTAACTTCAAGTTTAAAATTGATAAAAAAAAAACTGGGTTCATTTCACATTGATCTGGAGTTGCTGATCTACCGTTCTTAGTCAAAAAAGAACACTCAGTTCTGCATCAGCATCACAATGAAGCAATTATTTACAGATTTAAATTAGTGTCAAGACAACAAATGAAAGTAGTACATAAGATTCATCTAGTTCCAGAGCAGTGCAAGGGAAGTTGGAAAAATACACTATACAGACATCTTGAAACTCAGATATACATTATTTGCATCTGAAAGTTTTAAACAATAGCAACAACAAACAAAATGAGTGTATAAACAAGAAAATAGGATACCATCTTATAACAGCACCATGAAGAAGCCTTGGCTAAGAGTTTGCCAAAAGTGCTATCCTGAGTTATTTTAAGAGCAACAAGTTTTCACATTTATGCAGTGCCCTTCAGGAGTAAACATTCTCACAATTGCTTTTGTTTGGAGAGAGGCTGGTGAGAAATCACTGAAGCTTGGTTTGCGGCTATTTTGTACTGTTCTTGTCCAGAGCCTTGTGGTGGAGAAGGAAGTGGGGTCTCAGGAGTTGCTAAAAAAGAATCAGAGAATTTTACGTGTCGGTGACCATCACCCTGACCCTGCCTAGCAAGCCCTGCATGACACCGATATGCATTATTTCACTTTGGAGATGTTTCTAAACGATCATATATAAATTATGATTATCTAATACCTTATAAGGTATGATTACCTAATACACTGAGGTGCTACTTGAGTTGCACTGCTCTCTTCACTCCCAGATAGCATCCATATCGAATGTGCTTACACATCTTAACAGTCACTCAATAGTCACTTCCTGTCTTTCTTAATAGCATTTATGAGCATTTGATTTTCTCACAAAGTCAGCAGAGAAAAAGTTAATGAAGAGAATTAACAGAATGCCAGGTTTTTTTTCAAATCTTAGAAAACGACTGTACAATTCTTGCAATGAAAAATGCACATAAAATAAAGTGTATTTGGTTTGGATTCCACTAACTCAAACAAGAGATGATATAAAAAGTTAAGATATTCTGCAAGTGCTTTGAAACCTATTATCGAAATGAAAAGCATCTGAAAAATCCTGGCATTTCGTGTCAAAATTATTCTATTACAGTTGAGCTCACCTATCCCTTCCTCATCACAGAGCAAGCCCAAGTAATTGAAAACAAAAAAAGAAGTTACAGTTTGAATACTTCTTTATCTAGAATAATATTTTCCCCATTGCAAACTTTACTATATTATAAAATAATCTAAGAGCTATTCTAGATTTTTAATTTTTTAAAACTTGAAATATTTCAATATTCACATTGATTATAATTCCATATATTTAACAGAATGGGTAGAAAAGTTTGATAATCAGACTAAAGCACTGCGAACTTTAGACTCTTTTTTTCAAAATAGCTTTTAAAAATTGATACAAAAGTAAGAACAGTTGTTTCTGCCTGATCTTCTTTTATGTATTGACTTTACATTATTAAATACAGTTTAGCAATTGCTTGGGAACAACATATTTAGATACAGTTTAATTAACAGAAGAATAACTATATTTGCTTTAAAAAATTATTTCTGGATATTTGGGATGAATCTAAGCCCACTGGGAGCCTGCTCTAAGAGGCCAGGAAAATACACATGAACTTACATTTTTTTGTGCATGTGTTTAATGTTTTGTTTTGCATAAAATACAAACTATTCCAAAGAGGTTTAAGAGAGCAAATTTTTCCTTTACAAATAATTCTCAGAAATATTACGTTGAAAGAGGTAACATAAAAATGTGAAATATGATGTGATTTTAAATAGATTAGGGTCAGCAAATATACTTTTAAAAATACTAGAAAACTAACATTTAAAAAGTAAAAGATTCAACCACCAGCAGAACTGCTAAACTTCTTTGCCAGCCAATGCCTATAATGTTTAATATGTTGTTAATGTGTTTTATTTTCTGAGTTTATGAATAACTGCTCCCTAAGAGAGACGGCATTGGACTTGGCCTCTCTGCTTTTGACTATGAGAGGAAAATGGTAACATCTGCTTGGGAAGGACGGTCCCAAATTGATGTCTTTCAAATATATTTCAAGTACTATTTCCATAACTTGAGTTATGTTTTACTGATTTTATTTCTGCCTTTATCATGTAGTCAGAGAACTTCGTGTTTCAGACACAATTTACACATAGGTTTCCCGGTGGCTGTACTTAAAGGATAACTGGGATAATACCCATTTCTGGGGCCTCTACTTTCCCTACCCAGCCAGGTAGCAGTCAGGTGGTACTCACTAAATTGTTACATTTCTTTGAACATTTCCACGAAACTGCATTGTAACTAGTTATTATGGACTATTGTAAATTCAGTAGGCAATACAGGTACGCATAATGATTATATCACAGTAACTCAAGGAATCTCAGTGAGTTGGCTGGTTTAGTGTTAAGAGAATATAGATCCAAGGTAAATGTGGGAATACTTAGTATAAATTCAGAAACAATCCTAGGTATTTTCTCAAATACAGATTTGTATTTCTGGCGTAGCTTATAAAAAATAGGATTTGTGTTAAATCTGCAATACTATCAAATTACCTTTGCTACTAACCACTACTATTTATGCATTTATTTTATTTCCAAAGTGTTTTCCCAGTGTTTTCCCTCACTTTGCCCAAATCTGACATTCACGAATTTCAGTTATTAGGGCTTAGACAAATAGCACCAGTCTGGCAAAAACATGGTTCAAATTGCAGTTAGCATAGTAACTCACAATTAACTGTGAGTAATTGCATAAACACAAACTCAACTGCTAACTCTTCGGTCTGCAAGAATCACCTCAGTAACAGATGTGTATTGTGATCAGTGACCATCCACATCACAACTTGAAGTCTGTCTGGGATGTCACTGAACCTGTTTTATTCAGCTCACGTACTGACAACTAAGTAGGTAGTTGTGTTGCCTCCTCATCTCCTATTGATCAATTCCCATGACATTTTGCAAAACAATGGGCAGTTAAAACAGAATTGGCAAAAAGAAAGAGAGGCAAAAAGTGACAAAGCAGGAAGTGAATGGAACACGGCTGGAGTTGCAGAAGAAATCCTGCCCCTGAGAATGCAGACACTGCTGCTGTTTGAGTCTCTAAATCTGCCTTCTGTGAAATCTTGCCATTCGCAATAACGTGGATGGAGCGAGTATGTATTATGCCTAGTGAAACAAGTCAGTCAGAAAGACAAATACCATATGATTTCACTCATATGTGGAATTTAAGAAACCAAACAGATGAACATATGGGAAGGTAGGGGGAGGAGAAGAGAGGGAACCAAATCACAGGAGACTCTTAATGATAGAGAACGAACTGAGCGTTGATAGAGGGAGGTGGGTGGGGGATGGGCTAGATGGGGGATGGGTTCTAAGGAGGGCACTCGTGATGAGCACTGGGTGTGGTATGTAAGGGATGAATCACTGAATTCTATTCCTGAAATCATGCTGCACTGTATGGTAACTAAAGTTTAAATGAAAACAATAAATAAAAATAAATCTGCATTCTGGATTTTAGTGAAGGAAAGCTGGTGGACATTAATGAAAAAACTTCAAATTACATAATTTCTCAGAGACATTTCAGACACGGAAACTGCCAAGGGTGAAATGTTGAAAGCTGGTCCAAACTTCCAAAAACAGTAAAATTCATCAAGGCATAGAAAAGATCCTCCTTCCACTTGCAATTTAGATCAGGGGAAAGAAAGAAGCACTGTTGAAACTACACTTCATAATTTTTTTACGGATTTGTTTAAAATTTTTTTAATGTTTTTTATTTTATTTCTAAGAGAGAGAAAGACAGCGTGAGCGGGGGAGGGTCAGAGAGAGAGGGAGTCACAGACTGAAACAGGCTCCAGGCTCTGAGCTGGCAGTCAGCACAGAGCCCGACGCGGGGCTCGAACCCACTAACCGCGAGATCATGACCCAAGCGAAAGTCGGACGCTTAACCGACTAAGCCACCCAGGCGCCCCATTTTTACGGATTTTTAAAAAAAGTTTTTTATTTATTCTGGGGGCGGGACACAAACAGGAGACGGGCAGAGAGAGAGGAAGAAAGAGAATCCCAAGCAGGCTTCACGCCGCCAGCGCAGAGCCTGATGCGGGGCTCAAGATCAAGAGTCAGACACTGAAACGGCTGAGCCATCCAGGTGCTCCTTCTTCACAATTTTTTAAAAAAGAAACAAAACATGTTAACTCTCACTGTATCTAATGCTTACATTACAACATCCTAAATAGATATTAGGATTATTGTTATTCAGCTTCACTAGAGATTTATAACCTGTAGTTAAGAGAGTTCTTAATGTTTCGGCACGCTTTTTATAAAATGTTTATTTACCTATTTGTTACTTATTTTTAAATGTTTATTTTAAGAGAGCGGGAGAAAGGGAGAAAGCATGAACACACACACATGCACGAGAGCAGGGTAGGGACACCGAGAGAGAGAGAGAGAGAGAGGATCCCAAGCAGGCTCCTTGCTGTCAGTTCAGCGTCCAACGTGGGGCTTGATCCCACCAACCATCAGATGATGACCTGAGCCAAAACCAAGTGTCTGTCTGGCGCTTAACAACTGAGCCGCCCAGCCGCCCCGGCAAACATTTTTAAAGGTCGCAATCCACTATAATTTTCCTACTGATTAATAAGATTTCTTTGCATGGTTCCAGCTTGCACAGTCCTTTTTACAGCCCTCCATTACCAGACCAAACCAGGACTGCCGGACATTCTGTGGTACTTTAGAAACATGTATGTACTCACATCCCATTTGAAGGAGCAAACCCATGCCTAAGGAGAGCAGTGACTAGCTGAATAGCACAATCTCCCACGGTTGAGTCCCACAGAAGCACCTAATTTTTGGTATTTCTGGGCACTGATAGATTCTTTCCCCAAATTCCACTTTTTCTTAATTAGGTTTAAAAAATATCATGGTTGAAAAGATACTTACAGATCTGGTCAGTATGAACCAGTGTTGACATGGGACCTAAAAGTATAGTTTGTCCAGTTAATGGATCTTGAGACAAATGCGGGTGCATTGGATGATGGAGGTGACTGGTGTCAGTGGGTGCGCCTAGAGAAGATAAAAAGACGCCTGAGTTAGTGATATTTAATCAGCGACGGCAAGTTTACCTTGCAATGAATGCTTTGATTGACAGCTTGAATATTGCTATTTTTGCAAAGTGCTTTTTGGGATTTCAAATATAAATGAATAGAACTGCTGCCATATTAAGGACAATGTCAGCTTTCACTGTGCATTGGCTGGATTAATGTTGTATCATGTTATGTTGTATATTAATAATGGACCTTGTGTGCCGTTTCCTGGAATCATTAGGTTTGCTGCCTGTTGTTAAGGCAATTCCAAGAATCACTTACCTCAAGTTTATAGTATTTGGGATCACACTAATAGCATAAACAACTTTTATTTCAGAAAGATGTCATTAGGAACACATTAAGCACCAGAAAACTAAACCTAAACTAAACTAAAATAAAGCGATTTTACAAGGAAATTTAATTTAAATCCGAACACAAAATAAATGATTTCTTAACTTATTCCTGACATTTATTGCAGCACTGAAATCTCATTTTTCCCTTCTCATTGTGTGATGTCAATTAATTATTTCGGGAGCAAATATTTATTTTTAAGGTATTTACTGCAAATAATTTTAGGTTATGTTGCAGTATTGATATCCTTGAGCTTTTAAAGGAATCAAGGCATAGAAAAATGTAACACACCTCACAGAGTCTTAAAAATAGGAAATCCGTTTCCATTTACCATATTTAAAAGGATAAAAACTGAGGAAAGAACTATATGGGGCAGAGACTAGTAAGAATGAGGACTTCAATATGTTCAAGTATTTTTGTCTCCATCAAATGGGTTTTGCAGACTTTCTAAAT